>NW_016805188.1:558758-571544 GCF_001698545.2 Rhinopithecus bieti | reverse complement strand
TCAGAAGGAATGGTACCAGCTCCTCCTTGTACCTCTGGTAGAATTTGGCCTTGAATCCGTCTGGTCCTGGACTTTTTTGGTTGGTAGGCTCTTAATTATTGTCTCAATTTCAGAGCCTGCTATTGGTCTATTCAGGGATTCAACTTCTTCCTGGCTTAGTCTTGAGAGAGTATAAGTGTCCAGGAAATTATCCATTTCTTTTAGGTTTTCTTTTAGTTATAAATTCTATTTTTATTGTGCTGTGGTCTGAGAGAGTGGTTGGTAAGGTTTTGGTTCTTTTGCATTTGCTGAGGATTGTTTTATGTCTGATTGTGTGGTTGATTTTAGAGTGCTGTTGGCAGATGAGAGGAATGTATATTTTGTTGTTTTGGGGTGGAGAGTTCTGTAGATGTCTATCAGATCCATTTGGTCTAGTGTTGAGTTCAGCTCCTGAATATCTTTGTTAATTTTTGGACTCTGTGATCTGTCTAATATTGTCAGTGTGGTGTTGAAGTCCCCCACTATAGTTGAATGAGAGTCTAAGTCTCTTTGAAGGTCTAAGAACTTGCTTTATGAATCTGAGTGCTCCTGTGCTGGGTGCATATATATTTAGGATATTTAGGTCTTCTTGTTGAATTGCATCCTTTACCATTAGGTAATACCCTTCTTTGTCTTTTTTGACCTTTGTTGGTTTAAAGTCTGTTTTGTCTGAAATTAGGATTCCAATGTCTGCTTTTTTTCTGTTTTCCATTTACTTAGTAGATATTTCTCCATCCCTTTATTTTTGACCTATCGGTGTAATTGCATTAGAGATCAGTCTCTTGAAGACAGCATACCACTGGGTTTTGCTTCTTTATCAAGGTGCCACTCTGCATTTTAATTGGAGCATTTAGCCCATTTACATTCAAGGTTAATATTGACATGTGTGGATTTAATGCTGTCATATTAGCTGTTTATTATGCTGACTTGTTTGTGTAGTTGCTTTATGGTGTCACTGGTCTATGTGCTTAAGTTTTTGTTTGCAGTAGCTGATAACAGTCTTCCCCTCCTCCTCTCATGTTTAGTACTTCTTTCAGGAGCTCTAGTAAGGCAGATCTGGTGGTAATTATTTATCTCAGTTCTTGCTTGTCTTTAAAGTATCTTATTTCTCCTTCGCTTTTGAAGCTTATTTTGGTCAGATATGAAATTATTGGTTGAAACTTCTTTTCTTTCAGAATGCTGAATATTGGCCTCCAATCTCTTCTGGCTTGTAGGGTTTCTGCTGAGAGGTCTGCTGTTAGTCTGATGGGCTTCCCTTTGTAAGTAACCTGTCCTTTCTCTCTAGCTGCCTTTAACATTTTTTCTTTCATTTCAACCTTGGGGAATCTGATAATTATGTGTTTTGGGGATGATCTTCTTTTGAAGTCTTTTGTGAGATGCTCTGAATTTCCTGAATTTGAATGTTGTCCTTTCTAGCTCTGTTGGGGAAATTCTCATGGATGATATCCTGAAGTATGTTTTCTAAATTGTTTCCATTCCTCTCATCTCTTTCAGGGACACCAATGAATCATACATTCAGTTTCTTTCCATAATCCCATATTTCTTGGAGGTTTTGTTTTTGCCCTTTCATTATATTTTCTTTATTCTTGTCTAGCTGTCTTCCTTCAGAAAGCCAGTCTTCAAGTTCTGAAATTCTTTCCTCAGCTTGGTCTATTCTGCTGTTACACTTATGATTGCATTATAAAACTTTTGTAGTGTGTTTTTCAGCTCTATCAGGTTGGTTGTGTTCTTTTCTGTGCTAGCTATTTTGTCTGTCAGCTCCTGTATTGTTTTATTGTGATTCCTAATTCTTTAGATTGGGTTTCAATGTTCTCCTGAATCTTTATGATCTTTATTTCTATCCATATTCTGAAATTTTATTTCTGCTATTTTAGTCATCTCAGCTCAGGTCAGAACTCTTGTTGGAGAGGTAGTGTGGTCATTTGGAGGAAAGAAGGCACTCTGGTTTTTTGAGTTGTCAGAGTTCTAACAGTGTTTTTTCCTCATCTTTGTGGGCTGATGTTCCTTAAATCTTTGAAGTTGTTGTTCTTTGTATGGGATTTTTACTTCTATTATCCTATTTGATGACCCTCGGAGTTTGATTGTGGTATGAGGCGGGTTCAGTCAACTGCCTTCATTATTAGAAGACTTTAAGGGACCAAGGCTCAGCTAAGGACTCCTGGACTGCATGCTGTAACTCTAGTGAACTATTATTGGGACCTGGCTTTGGTCTCTGGCACCTCAAGGTTAGGGACCTGCTGCACTGGAGGGACTGAGGTGCTCCCAGACTTCTGGTCACACATCGATGGGTGGTGCCAGTCAAAGCACTTCATAGGTCAGCGGCAGCAGGATCTGTCCTCATTTGCATGTGTCAGCAGCAGTGGCAGCATGATGAGGTGTATGCTCATCAGCTGTGGCAGGGTGCTACTGGGTGCCAAGGTGCCTGCCTTTGTGCAGGTGTTCACAGTAGTGGCAGAAGCAGCACAGCTTGTTGGGACAGGTGCCCACTTATTGGCAACTATATGTGCAGTCACACTGGTGGAGGTGTTGGCATGGGAGCAGGACACTGGAGGGGCAGGTCTGTGTGCACTGTCTGTGCATGTTCAGGGCAGGGAGGGTCTGCTGCTCTCCGTGCCTAGTTTCACTCAAGTGGTAATGTTGGCACAGGGGTGAGGTGCTGGGAGGAACAGGACTGGTGGGCTCCATGCCTCCCTGGGCTCCACTGACAATGGCAGAGCAGCAGGGAGTGGTAGGGTGGGGTGCACTGATGTTGGCAGCAGTGACATGGCAGGATACAGGCACACATGTGAGCTGGTGGGGAAGGGAGGGGAAGGTCTGACCAGGCATATAGATGCTGGCAAAGCGTATTGGGGAGGTGGCCTGGGCAAGTGCCTGCAAGCAATGTGGCATAGGGGAGGCTGCAGTGTGGGGAGGGCATGGGCAGGCTGGTGCATGTCAGTGGGGGTCCCTCTATTGTAGCACTCTGATAATCAGGTGTGGTCCACTAATGCAGGAGCTATGATGCAGGCCCTCAGAGGTACCTGGGGGTTGCACTTTAAGTAGCTGTGGCCAGACTGGGGCCCCAGGAGAAGCCAGCAGACCAAGGAGTGTTCAGGTCAGACTAGCACCATCTCATGGGCAAGATCTCCCTACAGAGCTCAGGTCCTCCTACAGTTCCCCTAGCGCTAAAGTCTGGCATAGGAGCAAGTCAAGCCTAGGGCAGTGGGCATCTCTGGTCATGTTCCACTGCAGATGTTTCTGCATCCAATCCTCTGGGCTCTGCAATGGCTGGAGTTGTGCCCCTACCACTTCTCTAAGCAGCTTTCCCTGCCAACTCAAGTGTCCATGGTGGTCAAGGGGTTTCCTCCTGCCAAGATTCCAGAGGCCTGTGGTGAGAGTTGATTGCTCCTTGCCTGTCCTCCTCCACAGGAGTCACTGTGGGTTAGGAATGAGTTCCCGTGCACAATATCCCTGTGCAGGGTTCCCAACTTCCTTCCCCTTCAGCCCAGCCTCTGTGTCTTCCCTCCATTTGCTCTCAATGCCTGCCTTCTGAAGCTCTGCTAGGAGTGTGCCAGTCTTCCCAATGTTCCAGTCCCTTGGTGGGAGATGTTCCTCCTGTCTGCATCTAGTTGGCCATCTTGGAGCAGGAATCTAGTTATTTATTTCCATTTCTATATGCTCAGTGCTATACATTTCTGGATTGTCTAGAGATAGCTATGTCCTCTGTCAAAGTATCAGCACACAAACTTCTAATGTAATCAAATAATTGCACTGTATCAACATTTTAAGCACAAAAATCTTATAAATACTAATACAGCTTTCATTCTTGAAGTTATTACCATATCTGGACAAGGCCAAAATTACTTTGGTTTTAGGTGTACATTGCATTTTAATTGATTTATTTATATCCTTATGCAATGCACATTGGTTTATCTTAATGACATAAATTAGAAAGGCCAACTGCAGATGAGTTGGGATTTGTAAGGTGGTTTTAGTTGGGGTGAGGAAGGGGTGATATAAGCAGAGTCAATGGTACCACATGTCTTATGTTGGAGAAGTATCCTTATTGGAGAAAAAATCCTGTGCTGTAGTTGCTAGGGCTACCATAACAAAGGACCATAGACTGGGGCTTAAACAACAGGAATTTATTTTCTCACAGTTTTGGAGGCTGGAAGTCCAGGATCAAATTTTTGGCAGTGTTGTTTCTTCTAAGACCTCTTTCGTTTGCTGGCAGATGGCCATCTTCACTGTGTCCTCACATGGTCTTTCTTCTGTATGTGTGCACTCCAGGGTGTCTCTGTGTTAATTTTTCTCTTCTTATAAGGACACTAGTCAGATTGAATTAGAGCCCACGTTAACAGCATCATTATAACTTAATCACATTTCCAAAGCGCCTACCTCCAAGTATAGTCACATACTGAAAGATCAGGCCTTTAACATATACATTTTGGGGAAACACAATTCAGACCATAACACCTGGAAAGGAGAAATTTCATTTGCAAGAATGAGTGAAGCCAAATCCTTTAGCACCAAAACTGAAAGGCAGTGATGAGATAGGGTCTGAGCTACTCCAGGAAATCTCTGGGAAATTGTTTTATAGTTCAGATGGCATATATTATTGAAAAGAAAATATATTTAATTGCTCATGCACAGAGAATTATGTTACCTGATTATGTTACCTGAATATAGGAATAGTTCATGTTTCAATTATTTATATTTGGTATGCTTTATACCTTCTCAATATACCTTGTTGAAATAATAAAATAAAGGGCTAAGACTCAGAACAAATGAGTTGAAGCCCCTATAAACTGTTAATTATTCTGTGATCCTGAAGAAACTGAACTTACATTTTTAAATGTTAACTTATTCATTTAAAAATGATTACTGATTTTGAAAGCATGCTCCTTCTCCCACCCCTCATCCACTCTAATAAGAAAGAATTAGGTTAATTGAATGTATCAAATGGTTGAGTCACCCAGAAAAATGTGGAGAGAGATCGATTCAGAGACCATTATAGCAGGAATTAACATTACAGATAATCTCTCTAAAAATCTTCACTTTTCCATGTGCAGAATACTAAATCCAGGAAAACATAGCTTTATTAGAATTTAAGCTCTGGAGTCACACCAATCTTTTTGAATCAGCCTTGGCCACTTTCTATCAATATGACTTTGGGTAAATTCCTTAACCTCTCTAAGCCTTGGCTTTTTCAACTACCAGATGTCGGGACTAACAGTATCTTCTTCGTGGGGTTGCTGTAAGTTTCACATGGAATAATAATTGTAAAATATTTAGCACTGTACCTGGCCCGTGTTAAGTGTTTACTAAATGTTAGTTCTAGTAATAATTTAGTATACTATTGCCCAGTACCATGGAAATGGTATCTTTTGAAACCCTAAGATTTCTCAGTTTTAAAGGTATATGTTTTGAATTTAGAAAGATAATAATTTCTGCTTTAAAAAACTTCGTGGCCGGGTGCGGTGGCTCAAGCCTGTAATCCCAGCACTTTGGGAGGCCGAGACGGGCGGATCACCAGGTCAGGAGATTGAGACCATCCTGGCTAACATGGTGAAACCCCATCTCTACTAAAAAATACAAAAAACTAGCCGGGTGAGGTGGCGGGCGCCTGTAGTCCCAGCTTACTTGGGAGGCTGAGGCAGGAGAATGGCGTAAACCCGGGAGGCGGAGCTTGCAGTGAGCTGAGATCCGGCCACTGCACTCCAGCCTGGGCGACAGAGCGAGACTCCGTCTCAAAAAAAAAAAAAAAAAAAAAAAAAAAAAAAAAACTTCGTAAATACAATTTACTACCAACCATGCCTTCCCTTTATGCCTTCCACCAACATTAAGCACAATAATTTTCTTTAGGGCAGTGAACACTGCTTTAGTTCTCACTCCTGCTTCAGCATAAGCAGGCAGTTCTGTAGAAGTTACCATTGCCAAGATTTAGAAATAAAAATTGTCCTTTGATAATTTATTCAATGTAGTTATTTAACAAATTTGCCACTTGAGAGTCTTGATATTTAGAACATTTTTCAGGTTCAGGAATAAGTTTAGAGCACACTCAATGAACTCCCTTTCGACTATTTCATTGGAATCATGCTGTGTTTACAACTTAAAAACTGATAAGAAACTCCACGAAATTATCTGAGAAGTCTTCAATGTACAGATTACTTAAAAATAAATTTCATATAATGAACCTAAGAATAGGCAATTATATATGTATCAGTATAAACCAACCACACAAAAGCTTAATAGAAAGTATCATTTAGGACTGTGTTTCTCAATGTGGTGAGATAGGGTTGGGAAAAGAAGGGTGGTGAGGCATCACAATCTAGGGGTATACGTGTTAAAGCATGAAAACACTGAAGTTTATTCCTCTTTGCTTTGACTTGCTTTCAATCATGGTATTTAATGTATAATCAAGTAATTCAAGAGATATTTGTTTATCAAGTGAGGGCATTGGTTATAAAGGAGTGAGAAAACCTGATTTGGGTTAAGGGAAATGGTCATAAGTTAAGGTAGTAAAGTGAAGAAGGCTTTGTTGTTAGGCAAGCATGAAACCAAATTCCGTCTCTACAATTACCCTATGACCTTTAGAAAGGCAATTGTCAATGAGTTTCTCAGTGATAAGATGGGCAAAATATCAGTTGTCCTTCAAATAGAATTGTAAGAATTAAATGTGTTGATTTACTTTAGTGCCTAGCACATAGTTGGTGTTCCTTAAATAATGACTATTATTAAAGTAGATTCTAAAATATTGATTGATTATTTGATCAGATGGGAGTATTTAGTTTACTCAGCTGCATGCTTTTACTTTAAGAAATAAATAAGCATTATGATCATTATCCAAATTCATTCATTCAACAAATACTAATTGAGCATTGACAAACTGCCAGGCTGTTGGGCTAAGCACTGAGAAATCCACACTAAATGAAACAAACAAAAGCCTCTCTGCCCTTCGGGCTGATCTTCTACTTCACATAATGTTCATTCAAAACAGTGAGTGAAAGCTTTTTCCCTGAAAAGAGTTTTTATTTTATTTGTTTCAAATTTTGAATTATAATTACTTATTCAAAATGTGCTCGATATGTTGCAATAAGAGGATTAGTAACTAAAACAACCGGGGTGAGTTTCCAGCAAAATATGAATCCTCTGATGTCTCCTGACAGTAATAAGACAAAAAGTGGCATTAACATGTACATTTTATCTTCAATATAATCCTGAGTAGAACTGATATTCCTGTGAAGAAAAGTCTAACATACACATTGTATTTTTATTTTATATATTAGAAATAACATATAGATTTTCTTTGGGTTCTATGGCCACACATATTTCATGATTCTCTGTAACATTAGGTATCTTAGCTAATGCTGCTATGTAATCTGGTTCATGGGAGAGATAAGCATTCATGCATCTTTTGTTTCGATAAACTGAAGGACTAAAGATAGATCTAAAAGCAGCCACCTTTCCAACCTGCCTGTTATTCATTAGCAAGCTGATTTATCAGGTGAGTTAGGTGTAAGTCTGCTATGTCATCAATTTCAGGGGATGCATTCAAATTTTTGTGTATTAAAAGCAGTACTTTTAATATTCAAAAAATTTGGCTTTTTTGTAACTTTAATAGGGATAGGAGTTAAAAATCATGTCACAAGTTATGGGATATTTTCTTTGAAGGTTTCTGTCTTAGTCTGAAATCTTTTATTTCTTGTTGTCTCCTAATAAACTTCCAGATTATATGAATATAACAGTGTATTAGAAAATCACACACAATAATGAAAGAGGCTTTGTCCTATGTATGTGAAGATGATGTCATTAAATGTTAATGCCAAAGGATATTTTTGCAGACGTTAAAATGCAATAGAGATAACATCCCAAAACCAGATGGAATTAATTAAGAGCAGGTTTGGTGATGAAGTCTTCTTGGAAGATGGCCATGGCCAGGCCATGAATCCTCACTAGTTGTACCCCATCTTAGAAGAAGAGACAACTCTAAATTTATACAGAGGTGGTTATATTAGTCTGTTCTCACACTGCTATAAAGAAATACCTGAGGCTGGTTAATTTATATATTTAAAAATGAGGTTTAATTGGTTCATGGTTCTGCAGGCTGTACAGGAAGTGCCGCATCTTCTGCTTCTGGGGAAACCTCAAGAAACTTACAATCATGGCAAAAAACAAAGGGAAAACAGGCACATTTTACTTGGCTGGAGCAGAAGAAGAGAGAGATGGGGAAGGTGCCACACAATTTTAAAAAACCAAATCTTGTGGTAATTCACTCACTATACAGTCCCAAGCGGGGATGGTGTTAAACCATGAGAAACTGCCCTCAGAATTCCATTACCTCCCACCAGGCCCCACCTCCAACATTGGAGATTACAATTCCCCATGAGATTTGGGTGGGGACACAGATCCAACCCATATTATTTTTCTCCTGGCCCCTCCCAAATCTCATGTCTTTCTCACATTTCAAAACACAATCATGCCTTCCCAGCAGTCCCCAAAAGTCTTAACTCATTTCAAGCATTAACTGAAAAGTCCAAAGTCTCATCCGGGAATAGGCTAGCCTCCCTGACCTGTAAAATAAAAAACAAGTTAGTTATTCCTAAGATACAATGGGGATACAGGCATTAGGTGAATACTCCCATTCCAAAAGGGAGAAATTGGCTAAAAGAAAGGGGCTACAGGTCCCCAGCAGGGCTGGATTTCAAACTTGCACAGGGCCTGTAGATATGCATATCTATCTCCAATCTAAGGTATACATGGTTTATTTGTATATAAAGTATATTTTTATACACATATTTATAAATATATACACACACACTATTTTATACCTTTTTCATGTCTTTACTTTCCATATGTGTCTTTACAAATAATTTTCCTGTAGTAATATATATATTACTTATATATATTATACTATGTATAATTTCCTGTAGTTATATATATGTATATATAAAATACTTTGACATATAAAAACTCAAATACTTGGAGATAATAGGATTCACAAAGTTTGGAACAAGGATGTCATTTCTAAAGAAATTGATTTTTAAGTTTAACAAACCTCCATTACAATTTAAGGGATATTTTGATTTAAACATATAGTTCTAAAATGTCATCTAAGTAAAAATATCTTAGATAATTTGTCAAATAAAAGTAAATTTAACATCACTTACTTATTAGATCAATAAATATTCAGCATCAACTTTGTAGTAAGCATTACTTCAGATTCTGGGGCTACAGCAGTAAACAAAACATGAAAATTGTTGTAATTGCTTTATAGTTTTATTCGATTGTTGTCTGAAAACAATCTTGATATAATTTTGGTTTTTAAAAATTTGCTGGGGCTTGTTTTGTGGTCTAATACATGGTCCATCCTGTGTAATGTTCTATGTGCTGATGAGAAGAATGTTTATTCTGTGGCTATCGGGTAAAATGTTCTGTAAATGTGTTAGGTCCATATGGTTTAAAGTACAGTTTAAATTCAGTATTTCTTTGTTAATTTTCTGTCTAGATAATCTTCCTAGTGCTGTGAGTAGTGTGTTGAAGTCCCCTACTAGAAGTGTATTGTAGTCTATTTCTTCTTTTAGATATAATGTTTGCTTTATATATCTGGGTGCATCAATGTTGGGTGCATATATATTTTGAATTGTTATATCCTCTTGCTGAAATAATTGCTTTATCATTATATGTATCCCTGTATTATTTATATAACGATAAAGAGATTAATTCAGCAAGAGGATGTAACAATTCTTTGTCTCTATTTATTGTTTTTGACTTAAAGTTTCTTTTATATGACATAAATATAGCTTCTCCTCCTCACGTTTGGCTTGCATTTGCATGGAATATCCTTTTCTATCTCTTTACTTTCAGTCTATATGTGTCTTTACAGATCAGTTTCCTATAGGCAGCATATAGTTGGATCATTTTTTTTAATTCATTCAACCAGCCTATATTTTTTAAGTGGAAAATTTAATTCATTCACCATGAAGATTATTATTCATATGTGAGAGCTTATTACTGTCTTTTTATTAATTAATTCCTAATAGTTTTATATATTCTTTGTTCCTTTCTTTGTCTCTTATTGTTTGTCATTGTGGTTTGATGGTTTCTATAGTCTTAACATTTGTGTCCTCTTTCTTTTTTGTGTGTTTTCTCTACCATTGGGTTTCATAGTTTTGTGTGTTTTGATCATGGTAGGTAGCGTCCTTTTGCATCTAGGTATAGTACTCCCTTAGGCTTTTAATGTAGGACTAGTCTAATGGTGATAAATTCTTTCAGCTTTTGCTTGTCTTTGACTTTCTTTTTCCTTCATTTATAGATAATAAGTTTGCTGGGTATATTATTCTTGGCTGACATTTTTTTTTTGTCTTTCAGTTATTTCAATATATCATTCTATTCTCTCCTGGCCTGAAAGGTTTCTGCCAAAAAAATGTGCTTAGTCTGATGCGAGTTCCCTTACAAGTGACTAGATGCTTTTCTGTTACTGTTTTTAGAATTATTCCTTTTTCTTTGACTTTTGACAATTTGGCTATAATGTACCTTGAAGAAGACCTTTGGTTTATGTTTATTTCAGGATCCTTGAGCTTCCTGTATCTGGATGTTTAAATTTCTTGCTAAACTTGGGATTTGTCCAGCAATTATTTGACTAAATGGGCTTTTTATGTTTTTTATATTCTCTTCCCCTTCTTAAATACCCAGTATTTGAGTATTTGATTGCTTTATGGTATCCCACATGTCACACAGACCTTCTTCATTGTTTTAAATTCTTTTCTGTTTGTTTGTTTTTGACTGGGTTATTTCGAAAGACCTGTCTTCAAATTTAAAAATTCTTTATTCTGGCCAGGCACGGTGGCTCACACCTATAATCCCAGCACTTTGGGAGGCCAAGGTGGGTGGATCACAAGTTCAAGAGATCAAGATCATCCAGGCCAACATGGTAAAATCTAGTCTCTACTAAAAATACAAAAAAATTATCTGGGCATGGTGGCATGCACCTGTAGTCTCAGCTGCTTGGGAGGCTGAGGCAGGAGAATTGCTTGAACCCGGGAGGTGGATGTTGCAGTGAGCTGAGATCAGCACCACTGACACTCCCAGCCTGGCAAACAGAGGTGAGACTCCATCAAAAAAAAAAAAAAAAAAACATAACAAATTCTTTCTTTTTTCTGCTTGATCTGGTGTTGAAGCTCTCAGTTGTATTTTTTTCTTTCATGTATTGAATTCTTTAGTTCAAGGATTTCTATTTAGTTCTCTCATCTGTTCCTTGTTAAACTTCTCTAGATCATGAAGTGTTTTTCTTATTTATTTGCATTATCTGTATTCTCTAGTATTCCATCAAATTTCTTTAATTATTGTTAATTATTTATAAGGCCATTCATAGATTTTCTTTTTGTTGGGACCAGTTACTGGAGAATTGTGTTTCTTTGGCAACATATCATATTTCCTTGCTTTATCATGTTTCTTGTTCCTTACATTGATATCTGCATATCTGGTGTAACTGTTGCTTCTTCTAATGTTATGCATTGACTTTCATAGGAAAAGACATTTTCCTATAGATGTATCTATAGTGGTTGGGTAGGGTACTTTGGCTTTGATTCTGGATGAATGCAGCAGTGTAGTCTCTGTATGATTTCTTTAGCTGTAATCAGTGTCAGTTGTGTCTGTGACTTAGTGGCTTAGACTTTAGTTGTTAGTGGAGGCTGTGGCAAGGCTTCACTTGGACAAGGACATCAGGCATGCTTTTTCTCAGGCCCCGGGAGATATTTGCAGGCATGGTGATTAAGGGTCTAGGCAGACAGATCCTTTTGGCCTACAGGTGACTTGCTTGGGTGGCAGTGGTGGCTGGACTGAGTGGGTGAACGGGTGGGTTCTTGGGCCCCTGTTGACATCAGTGGTGGCAATGGTAATGGCAGTCCAATCCTCAGGCCCCTGAGTGGCATGTAGGGGATGCTAGCAGTGGCAATGGTTGGCTTGGCAGTTCAGGTCTCAGGCCCCCTGATAGTGCACATAGGTACTTGTGGCAGTGGAAATGGGTGGGGCTGGTCTTTCCTCAGATCCCTGGATGGCACACATGTTCAACAGTGGCAGTGGTGGGTGGGGTGGACCTGTCATTAGGCCCCCTGGTGGCATTCATAGGTCAGCCAGAGCAGGTTGAGTAGATCAATCCTTGGGACCCCAGACAATGCATGTGGGCACCAGTGGCACTGAGTGACACAGGCTTATTCTTAGACCTAGTGCCTGGGCAGACCAGTCCCAGGCCCTCTGAAGGTACATACAGGAGTGCAGCATCCTTGCTGCTGGAGGAAGTGAGGTTGTTGTCAATGGTAATCTCCTTCCTTAGGCAGTTAATTCTTAGGCTGTAAGCAGAATAAGCTTTGCTTCTTTTGTCCTGGGGGCAGCTTTCCTAGTGTGCTGCACTGTCCCACACTGGTGATTGAACCAATCCCAGCCAGGCTGGCAGTTTTGCTTTCCTCTCTTTCTATGCCTCAGTTGTTCCCTGTCACTTTCCTGATGAATTCTGGTGTTCTCTCTCTTTTTTTTTTTTTATTATTATACTTTAAGTTCTAGGGTACATGTGCATAACGTGCAGGTTTGTTACACATGTATACTTATGCCATGTTGGTGTGCTGCACCCATCAACTCGTCAGCACCCATCAATTCATCATTTATATCATGTATAACTCCCCAATGCAATCCCTCCCTCTTCCCCCCTCCCCATGATAGGCCCCAGTGTGTGATGTTCCCCTTCCCAAGTCCAAGTGATCTCATTGTTCAGTTCCCACCTATGAGTGAGAA
>NW_016805188.1:492231-554383 GCF_001698545.2 Rhinopithecus bieti | reverse complement strand
TACTCCACCCGGTGAGGTGTAGGGTGTCAGACTGCCCCTAGTGGGGGATGTCTCCCAGCTAGGCTACTCAGGGGTCAGGGACCCACCTGAGCAGGCAGTCTGTCCGTTCTCAGATCTCAACCTCCGCGTTGGGAGATCCACGGCTCTCCCCAAAGCTGTCAGACAGAGTCGTTCGCGTCTGCACTGGCCCCGCTGCTTCCCCTGTTGGTCTTCAGCTCTCTGGTGTTCTCTCTTAGAAGCTCTATTTGATGTATGGGTATCTACTCACCATTTTGGTCCTTCTTTGTGGTTAATCAGTCATTTGGAATTCCACCCCCTGCCCTTCATTTTAAAGTTATGTTACTATGCGTATAAACATTAAGAATTGCAATTTTCTTTTCAAATTCAATTTTAGTTTTTTAGTGATCATCTTTAGCTTTAATTCTTTTTGCCTTTATGTTTATTTTGTCTGGTTTTAATGTAGGTATTCCAGCTTTCTTCTGTTTAGTATTTATCTGATATATCTTTATTCACTCTTCTAATGTTGTCTTTCATTTCTTTATGATAATGGGACTCTTACAAACAAAACTTAACAGGGTTTTAAAATACTGAATTTAATACTACAAAATTTACTTTAAATGAAGAATTATTTTAAATGTATACTGATCACTAATATATCTTATTGGTTCTATTATTTTATTATGTGTTTCCTATTTGCCTAACGTTTTGTTTTTTTCCTTAACTCTTTTCTTACTAGTTTATTGTTGTTTTTTCATTTTAATTTTTTAATTAAAAAAACCTCAGAGTTTTTTTTAAACCCATACAGAAATTTTATATTTGTTTGGTTAAATTTATTGACTTTTGGAATTGCATTTGGATTTTGAATTTATAGTTGCCATTTTTCATTCCCATGACTAGTGTGTTTCAACATTTCTGAGAAATTCTTAGCCTTTATTTATTCTAGTTTTGCTTTATCTCAGTTTCCTTTATGATTTCTTTTGGAGCCCTGACTAGATGTGTCATCTTAACCTATTTTTAATTTCATAGGTTTTTTTCCAGGCTACATGTTGGAAAATTTGTTGGAATGTATTCTTCAGTTTACTAATTTCTATACTAGATTTTTATTTGTGTCTGCCAGTCATCTTGGCATTTAAATCCAATTCTCTAAATTGTATTCTCTCTCGGAGATTTGACAGACAACAGAGGTGCTGTAAATTCAGACTGTAAATCTCTATGAGGGCAATTTTGTGGTTATGAAATCTCCCTTTTCTCTCCATCCGTACCCCACCTTCCTCTATGACAAGGCTTGAGACAAGCAAATTTCCTTGCCATCTCCTCCTAGACAATCAGGTTTTGCTTCTTCATCTTTATACTGCTGGCAGAAAATCCTATTAGATTTCCCACTTTTTTGAGTAAGTGCTCAATATTATCACCTGTTCCGTGGATATTGTGCAGTCACTGGAGGAAACTCAGGTGTTCAGGGTTGGGCAGAAACACTCAGAGGTGACTTTGGCACTGGCTTATCTCCTAAATTTTCTGTGCAGTAATGGGGAAGTTCCACAAATCCTTTTGTTTGTTTTTAACTCAGTGATACACTTAAAATTTAAACTATTCATATATATTTGTTCAGCATTTTAGTTGATTTTATCTAGAGAGTAGTTTAAGGTTTCTGGTGGTGTTAGAAAAGAAAGTTTTGACCTAATTTCTTATATCTATAATTTCACTTCCGCTGCAAAGTCATTATTCCGTAGTGAGTTGTATGTTTTTAGTGGGTGGCTCTGTTGTCAACTGACATTACCATATCCTTCTGGCTATGAGTCAGCTAGCCAGTGATTAAAAAGAGAATTATTTTCCATCTGCTTGTCATCTAGGTTTTAAAGTAGATAATTTCATCTCCTGACAAAAAAAAAATCTGTTTCTGTATTTTACAAGCAGAGTGTCAGCCGTGTTGACATTCTGTTTCCTTTTTTGTTTATATTTATCATTTATGTTTATATTTATAACATTATATTGTATCATTTTATGTTTCATTTCTATTTCTATTTCTATTTTGTTTGAAGCATTGTAAATATGTTGACTGGGAAGGTTGTCAGATCTCCTTCAATGTCAGATCTGGTTCCTGTCTACTGTTGTTTTTCTGATAGTCATTGCGTGAGTACCAAGAATTGTTTTGGGGTTTTTGACACAACACAAAAATTTAGCAAATATGTAGTTTCCAGCCTGTAGTGCTTCACCAAATCTGAATGTTGCCTCCAACAAAAGACGGTTTCTTGTTTAGGTTGATATTACTCTCTTTGCTGGTGCTGAATGTTGTCAACCTTGGGCAATCCGGTTAATTCAACCTTGCTTCTTCATGCAAATTTCACTTTTGCATGAGTTTCTTTACATAATCAAGGTACAATTTTTGCCTTGATATTCTATCTTCTAAATAATAACTTTTCCAAGTTTGGGGACCAAGTTTCAGAGATGAGAAAGCACTGAATCTGGCCACTATGTGAAGGAGAGATTCTGTCTGTAACCATCCCCATCCACACAGAGGCACAGATCAGATTCACTCTGATCAATTTTGTGAGATTCTGCTACTCAGTTTTTGTGGCCATCTTGGTTATTATCATGGATATGTGGTAAAATCATGGAGGACAACAACCGTATTTTGTTTTGTTTTTCATTCCATTTCTTTTCTTTTGCCTAGTTATCTTAAAACCCAGAAGGCCTAGCACTTTGAAGGTCTTCAATTAAGTTTGAATTCAAGCCCTTCTCCAGTGTTGCTTCCTCTGGTTATACTGTCTGTGGGATAATTTATCCTAAATACTATTGTCCAAGGTATGTACAAGTTACCTATAGTCAGCACTTTAGGGAGAGTTTTTAGTAGATGAATTCCTTATTCAAAATAAATGCTGTAGGCTTAGTTAACTAATAATGTATCATTATTAGTGAAATTGAAATGAGTGATATTTAGGTTATGATTGCTTGGAATGGTGATTCAGGATCCAACACTTTGGCCTGAATGAATACACAGGAGAAGATATCCAGTAACCAGGCTGTATGTATCAATGGAGTGGAACTCCAGGTCTGCACTCTAGTGGACCTGCAGACCCCCTTTCCTCAGAGGATCAGGATCAGACTATAGGAGCTGACTTTCAGTCCCCTCTGAAGTGGGCGTTCCATACATAGGGCTGCTGGCTATGTCTTCAGTCAGAGAGAGGGACTCAGCAGCTCCAGAGGGTTCACACCTATTCTTTAATAATAAATGTCTGCATCTAGCAGAAGGTGGCCTGAAATTTGTTTTACTGAAACTTGTTTTACTGCAATTGATTTCTTGGAAGTGAGGTACAGGGCTGGAGACTATAGACCCTCTCCCACCTCTGACTATTAGAGGTTTCCAGTATAGAACTTTACGTTTTTTAAAACAGCCAGCCTGACTGGTTTGCAATGCTTTAGTTTTATAGTTATGTGCTTTCCTGTCTGCTTTTCTAGGTATCAGAAATGCTCTAGGGGCCAGACTCTGGAGTACACTGTGCAGTTGGGGTATCAGGGTCTTGCTTTGACACAGCATATTATAAAAAAGTCAGGAGAGTCTTTTGAATTCTGTAAGTGATAATGATAATTCTTTTTTTAGCAAGAAAGAATTGAAAAACAAAACAAAAGAAAGCACGCATTAAACTTCCTCATTTTTCTAGGTTATATTTCTTTTGGATGTATCTTTCCTGGGTATTCAGTCCTTGTTTTTTGACCTACCAGTACTATTTTCATACCAAGAGATTATTAATATAAGTTCTTATTCACATACAAAATGATAACACATTTGTTTGGGGCTTTATAAAACAAAAAGCCCAGTATTTACAACTTACATGTGATTCATTGTTCTTTGGGAATTAGCTAAACGTGGATTATATTATAGTCAGTGCAGCAACTGTGTTTCATCCATAAGTCACTATATAATTAATTTTTCTGCATAGGCACCCTCTTCAATTGTCGCATGTTCTTTTCCTGAAATCTTGCTGTGCTTTGTATCACACATGTTTAAAACCTCTTTGTTCTGCAAAAGTCACCCATTGAGTAGGAGTGTGAATTCAAATGTTAAAGTCACCATGGAATCCCACAGTTATTCAGTTCAGTAAGATCTGTGTGACATCACACTTTTGTTTAGTATCTTAGGAAAAAAAAAAAAAAAAAGAGGCTAACACTTGGTGCCTCCAAGTGCTAAATGAACCTTTGTTTTCTTCTTTCTAAATGCTCTCTCCCTGACCACCAACCAAGGCAAAGGACTGTTTCCCAGCATATTAAACTTACGCCATATAACAACAGAACCGATTAGTTCTTCTCTGGAGTGTAAACCATCAACTTTTCACCATGGATTGATCTCTTTCTCACACATTTTTCTCTCCTTCAATGCACTTTTTCTAGAACACATTCACTCATTAATATTCTGCCCAACACTCCCAATTTTTTGTCCTTCTTATATGCAAAATATATTCATTCTACCTCAATGGCACCAAAAGTCCTGCTTATTTCAGCATGAACTCTAAAGTATAAAGTCCAAAGGCTCATTGATATAGGTGAGACTTGAGGTACAATTCATACTGAGGCAAAATTATTCCACACTTCTGAACCATGAAACCAGAGAAGTTATGTGCTTCCAAAATAATACAATGGTGGGACAGGCATAGGGTAGACATTCCCATTCCAAAGAGAAAAATTAGGAAAGAAGGAAGGGTTTATAGGTCCCAAGCAAGTCCAAAACTTGGCAAGGCAAATTCCAGTAAAACTTATGGTTGAAGAATAGTCCTATGTGGTTAGATCCCCTACCTTCTGGACCCACTGGGGCCATGAACCTGCCATTTGGACCCATGGGTTAGGCATTGCTGAACAAGTGCAGGACCCCGGAGGCTTTGCTGAACAAGTGCAGGACTCCGGCAGGGTGAGATTTCTCTTAATGCTCTGAAAAAAGCCTATCTAACCTGCTGAAATGAAGGTAGTGGCCCTGATGATCTCTGAATTGCTTTCAGTGTCATTTTCCCCTTTTCTTGATGAATAGGGCACATTTCTAGTCAAATAGTTCTGTTGTTCCATGTTGTCAAATTTAAGAAGTCCAATAGCCTTCCTTCCTTTCATTCTGCCTTTTTCATTTTAGTTTAAACTGGCAATGTTTTTGCTGGTATAGCCCCATCTCTATTTTTGGTTTCTGTTGAAATGACTGGTAAAGTCCATTGGTCTCACCCCTGATTTCTTTGTCAAATGGTTGTTCAGCCATATCTTTAATATTCTCTTCTGAACAAGCTTTCTGACCTTTTGCAATATGGATAGGTTAAGAAATTTTCAAATCTCCAAGTTCTGATTCCTTTCTGCTTAGCAATTCCTTCTTCAATTCATCTCTCTCTTCTTGCATTGTTCTATAAGGAATCAGGAGGTTCTAAGCTGCCTCTTCAATGCTTTGCTTGAAAATCATCTCAGCTAAATATCTAATTTTATTGCTCACAATGTCCACCTTCCACAAAGCATTAGAACACAGATCAGCCGAGTTCTTTGATACTTTATAGTAAAGATAGCCTTTCCCCCAGTTTCCAACATGTTCCTCGTTTCTTCTTGAGACTTCACCAGAATCATCTTTAATATTCATATTTCTAGCATATTTCTAGAAGTCTTGTATCCTCTATTACCCATCTCCAAAACCACTTACAGATGTTTAGGTAATTTTTTTTATAGCAGGACTCCACACCTAGTACCAAAATCTATATTAGTCAGGGTTCTCCAGAGAAATAGAACTAATAGAATTTATATCTATATCTATATATGTACATCTATATTTATATTTATATCTATATCTATCTCAGATATAAAGAGATTTATCATAAGTAATTGGTTCACATAATTTTAGAGGCAGAGAAGCCCCAAGATCTGTAGCCAGCAAGTTTTAAGTCCAGGAATTCCAATATACAGTTTCAGTCCAAGTTTGAAGGCCTGATAACCAGGAGAGCCAATGGTATAAATTCCAGTACAATAATCAGCAGCTTCAAGACACAAGAAGAGCGAATGTTTCCACTGAAGTCTAAAGGCATCACCTACACTGAAGAGGGCAATCTGCAGTATTCAGAATAGAGTCAAATGCTAATCTCATGCAGCAACACCTTCACCAACTCACCCATAATAATGAACGACCAAGTGTCTAGCACCTGTGCCCAGTCAAGTTTACAGATAAGACTAACTATCACAGCACTCTTATAAAAAAAATCACATGACCATAAGTGAGCAGATTGTTTGTGTTCTCTCTATTCTACTTCATTGGTTCATATGACTGATACCTTGTATTTTTGTTTTACTATCATTACTATAAATTTCAGTGACTACCTTTTCTTTATCTCAGAAGAAAGGGTGAAAGTTTCCTTAAAAACTCAAAAACATCAAGTAAATAAACATTCTGAAAAATTCCAGTAGCTTGCTTAATTTCAAAGTGGATTTTCCTGATTTTTTTTTTGAGTTCTCAGAAGTGCCTGTTACTACACAATAAGTTCTGCCTTATTTTACCAGATACATTCTTAGATTAATTTATTCAAGTTTCATAATGCATAACTGTGTTCTAGCACAATGTCCACTTTGACCTCATAACTTTTGTGCTAGTTTTGTCCTAATTATTAAATACAGCCCATTATAGGCTTTTAAAATTAGATCTACCTAAAGTTTTAAGGATTTCTTTAGATAGTATTTTCATATTTCTCAATGTTTAAATTCTAGTTTACCTGTAACTTGTAAGCAATCATCCCCCAACCATCTAGAACAGATCTATTTGTGCTCGAAATACATACAAGCCAAATTGTACAATAGCTGTGTGTGTAACAGCATGAATCCCTTTGTCTTCTAACTATCTGATATCTGATAATTCAGGGTCACAGAAATACTAAAATAGAAAAGGTAGAATGATCATGGGAGTGAAGAAAAGAGGGTAAAGGCAATACTCTGAAATAAACTTCTGATTCTAAGAAATAGGGTATAAATGTGTAGCATATATATTCAAGTTTTTTTTTTTTTTTTGTCTTTTGCAATACCTTAAAGTGTAAAATCTTTCCATGTCATACATTGCACTAGTAAAGTAGAAACAAAACATCAAGTGGAACCAGTGAAATACTGGTTTCACTATAAAAGCAAAATATCTTTTCAAAAAATATATATTTTATAATTGTAGCTACATTTAAAGCTATCAAACGTACACAAAACTAAACCTGTGTGTTAAATGGACCCCAATCACAACTATGATTATTCAAACCTCTGTGTCTTTGTTCATGTTCTCTGTTGAAAGTTTGAAGACAAAATTGGAGACTTAACTGAGCATGGCAGAAACAGCACAGGTTTGGGAAGTTGCCCAGACTAGAGTTCAAATCCTTACCCTGATATTCACTAGATTTGGTAACAGCAACAAGTTGCCTAATATCTTTAAGCCTTCGTTCCCTTACTTGCTTGAAACCTTGTAAGAAATAAATAATTTTCTATAAATAAATAAATGAAAGCCTTCACCAAATGATAAGAATGAAAAATGGATAGTATTATGGCTTATATAAAATCTAAACTATATTTATGCCAAAGGTGTGTCACAGGGCAGGTGCTATGATTATCCTTGTATCTACAGAGTTTGTGTAGTAGTCGAGCTCCTTTAAAAGTTCATTTTGTTGGTTTTTAAGCTCATAGGAAATTAGACTTCTTTAAAAACCAGATTTAATGATATGGAGTAAAATGCGATTTGCCTAGAATTCTAGTCTCTTGCTAAATGTCCCTTATTCAATATGAAGTGGGGTATATCTTAATTATATCCTAGTCTTTCAAGTGCTTGTGTAGATGGGAAAATTTGAAGATCATTTGGACCTGGATGTATTGCAGAGCTGACAAGTTTGGAGCCAACTCTGAAGAGTTCACTGTGTTCACTATGGGGTGAGGTCTTGTGACTGTCTCTTTGTGGCCCAAACAGATTTTGAGCTCAAGAGGCTTTCAGGGCATTTGCCTGATGACCTGCTTTAATGATTTTTTTTTTTTAAGTGGGGAGTGGAGTTTTAGAAAGAGACAATCATACCTCAAGAAATTCTCTATTGTGATCCAAATAAATCATGGGAGATTTCTAAGTTTTGAATGTAAGTTAAAAGCCCTAAAACATAAAATAATAATATCAAATAAAACTGTGGCTTGCACAATCTATCAGTTGTTTTCTGCTCATGGCAGAACCTAGCTAGGAGAATTTCATTAGGGTATGTTTTATAAGTGGTGCTTCTATTTTTATTTAACATAGTTTCATGAATAAGTGTATGGAGACAAAAGAGATGAATTTACATATTCAGTTGATTTTCAAGGAAAACAAAAATAATTATTCCTTTTAAATTGCTTTTATCAACTAAAGTTGCATGAAAGTATCAGTGATTCCAAATGACAGGAATTTAAGATTCTTGAAAATGGGCTATGGGATATACATAAACTTCTCATATATATCTATTATATAGCAAATAATTTTCAAAATAGAGTTGGATTCTTGAAATGTTTTCATGTCACTTTGAAAAAAGGGTATGATAAGAAATCATTGATTCATTTAGAGAAGGACACGTACTCTGGGTTGTGTTTCTGGTGATGCCAGTAAATTTCTGCTGATCCATGCACACCCTTTTTGGTAGGAAATAAAGTATGTATATCCATATCTAAAAATATAATCAAATCTTTATTCATCCTTTATCTCCTCAGAGCACAGTGTTTCAATATTTTCCAAGGAAATTTCAAGAAGAATAAGGAATAATGTCAATGGTTGGCCATTCGATGCTTCTCTAGATACCAATAGTTTCATTATACTGGCTTAAGTACTTTAAAAAGAGAAAATCAAAGTAAAGTCTTATTTTCCAGTCACAGCTTTTGGGGAGACAATTGTCATTTCTTAAGGATTTTGCATTTCATGCTGAAAAGGAGATCTGATAAGAAATCACTTATTCACTTAGAGAAGGGCATGTCCTCTGGGTGGTTTTTCCAGTCATGCCCATAGATTTCTGCTGATCCATGCACCCTTTTTACCCTGTTCCCATTAAGAAACAATGGCTTTTATTTGTGATGTGACTGATCAGGGATGGGGTACATTCTGCGACTACAGAACAAAATGAACTCATTGGCCTAAACATGGACTAAACCTTTAACCCGGACCTCATTTGTAGTTTGACTAATGTGGGAAACTACCAGAAGCTTACATTCAGAATTCTCCCAAATCACATGATATGGCAGATAACATGATTTAAACATCATCATGATTAAAATGCCTGTTTGTGAAATAAAACATAGGAAAACAGTCTATTATTAATTCAATATTGATGGCTTTCTACCTTTTGAAATTCATAAATTATTTAATTATTCTATCAACAACAGCAGCAGCAACAACTACAGCTAACATTTATTGAGGGTTTTTATATGCAAGTTTTATTGGCTAAATGATGTCTCTTCTGCCAATTAATATGTTGAAGTCTAAACCCCAGTAACTCAGAATGTGACTGTAATTGGAGATCGGGTCCTTAAAGAGGTAAAGTTAAATGAAATCATTAGGGTGGGCTCTAATTAAATATGACTGACATCCTTATCAGAAGAAGAGGTTAAGACAGATACACATGCACACAGGGAAGACGATGTGAGGACACCAGGAGAAGACGGCCATCTACAAGCCGGGAGAGAAACCTCAGAAGGAACTAGAATCGTTAACACCCTGATATCGGATTCTAACTTCCAGAACTGAAAACCTAAATTTCTATTTTTTAAGCCACCCAGTCTGTGATTTTTTTTATGGAAGCTCCAGGAAACTAATCCAGCCAGGCATGTGCTAATTGTCTTACATTCATTATTTTCCTTGCTTTTCATAATAACTTATGGAATGCATACTATTATGATCTCACCTTTGCAAATGAGGAATCATAGGTGATAGACAATTTTTAAGGGCTAGTGAATGAGAAGGCCAGAGTGAGAACCACTGCAGAGAGAAGTCAGCATCCACAGACTTAGCCATGCTGACATACCGCCCTGCTGCTACCTTCTCTAGCGTGCTACAGGAATGACACCACACCATTAGGGACGGACAGTTACTGCTCTAATTCTGTTGTTCTCATTCTGCAGATGAGGAATTTGAGACTCAGAGGTGTCTAGTTTAAAATCACTCTGCTTTCAAGTAGCTGAGCCAGAATCCCAAGTCAGATGTGTTTGACCCCACAGTCATGAATGTTAACCATCCAACTGTCCTGCTTTTGCCTCTTTTTGTATGGAGGAAAGGAACTCTCTCTTAATTTAGTTTTGGAGTTTTCGATTCTGGAATCATGCTTGAATAAAATTGAAACTTTGTTCTGCCCATTTTAATGCCGAATTTGAAATTTTGAAAAATGTATTCATTATTACTTAGAGCTATGGGGAAGTAAAAAAACTTAAAGGAAATCACAAACAGCAAAGTCACTTCCTTATGATAAAAGTAAGAGTTTATGGCATTGACCAGTAATTTTATATTTTACTAATACAAAAGTATCAAACAAGTTTATGGTAGAACATAATGATTTTACTTGAGCTATTTGGTTAATTTGTCTACTGCCTGTTTAGGCTCCTATTTCTTATGTCCACATAAAGGCAATAACATTTTCTTTTAACTTACTCAATAGAAGCTTTATGTAAATAACTGAATAAAGTAGGATTAGGAAAGCAATCAGAAAGCAATTTCAATTTAGCTGAAGAAACATGAAATGGGGAATAATACTCAAATAACCTAAAAGCAATTCTATTAGATCATTAAGTAGCCCACTTAAACTCAGCACATTTATGCAGCATATCCTTAAAAGTATCATCTTTTTAAACCATTTGGTCATAATGTAAAGTCCATTATCATAAACCACAATGATTCATGAAAATTCCAAAGCAGATGCAGAGAGATAAATATGGATGGAAATATTTCCAGTTATCTGAAATTTGCGTTTCTAGTAAAATTCATTTGTCAGAACGTATCTGCAAAGCACAAGGCTTGTAAATACCAGCCTTATTCTTCAAAAAGAAATTTCACAGCGTTTACATGTTAAAAGTTTTGTTCTTATAGACAGGTACACCAAGTCCTTGGCCAGAGCACATTTCCTCCTAGCACATCTAACACATTGTTTATTGCTTTCTTTAGCTCACTACTCATTAGAAGCAACAAATTAATAGAGAAGGCTTGGGCTATAACTAAAAGCAAATATATTGCTAGCAACAAACAGAACTTCAACATAGGAGGAGATAGAAATAAATCTTAAAGTACAATTTAATGTCAAAGAGGGACGTAGCAGTCTAGAAAGCAGTGGCTTTTGTAGGCAAATAGTTCCATGTATAAAATCTCCATCTGCCACCCATTTATTAGCTACATAACCCTTGGCAAGTTATTTAAAATCTCAGAGTGTCTGTTTTATCATTTGTAAAATGAAAATAATACAATATAACTGGCCAAGTCATTGTAGGAATTAAATGAAATTATTGTGCCAAAGGCCTGGTCAATTTTTGTTTCATTCTCAGGCCCCAAATTCTCCATGAACACTCATAACTCATTGGACCCTCAAGTATTTGGGGCTTATAATAATAATTGATTCCAAATCATTATGAAAAATATTTAAGCTGTCTGTGTCCAATATACTCTACTTAAGAATTTATGCTGATATATAATTCATGTTAGAAAAACATCAGATGATTATTAAGTCATCCCTGAATGGGTTATCCAGTTCATTTTTATTTTTATTCTTTTGCTCTTGGCTCCACCATCTGGGGAGCTGTGCTCCACAGTGACCTCCTTCTAGGACCTATGACAGAGCAGCCCATGTCTCAAATGTTAGCAAGCCACCATCACTAGGGAAATGAAAGCTCTGGAAATTCTACACTGGCAATTAAATGCTCCAGCCCTGAAGTGACACATCACTTCCACTCATGAATACACCGTTGTCACATGGCCTCGTCCAACCACAGGGGTCAGGAGGTCCAATCCTACCATAAGCCTAATATGTGGAAGACTGGATCTATTTGGGGAACAGCCCTAGTGACTTACCTCAAAAGAGACTGATGTATAAGCCAAGTTGCCAATGTATTTATTTATAAGGAGAAAATTCAGGATGGATCAGACTGGACACTAACATTCACTTATTAAAAAATTATTTCCTTTACCATATAATTATTTTAAGTGGGGAATATTTGTTACTAGGGATTGCTGGAGTTGGCTTTTCAGGGAACACTCTTACTGGTGTCAGAGCTCAGAAGTTGGAAAGTTGCTTGGTAGGTGCAGGATCAGATCACAGGGAATTGAATAATTTAGGGGAATAGTTCATCCATATTTTGGTAAAGGTTAGTGAACTATCTTTGCCCCACAGCAGACAACAATTTGGAGTGTAATTCCAGATTCAAAGTCTCTTTTTTGGAGTTATGGTGAATAATTATTTGGCAAATTTTATATCCCAACTTCAGTTTTACCCTCTTCAACCTGTCTCGCTTTTTTAGACAGGTTTTCCTGAAGTTCATTTAATGCGTTTAATGAGGCTCAATTCAAGCCCTGATAGTTCTGCTTTCATGTTTTTGTTTGTTGGTTGTTTTGTTTTGGCCAAAGTATGTTTTTTTGAAAAGTGGCTTCTGTGTATATCTGATCTAATGCTTCATGGTTTGGCTTTATTGGCATTTTTTCAAGAGTTGGGAGGTGCCCCTATTTGAGAGAAATAGAAATATTAAATAGATTTTTATATCACAGCAAATATATCACACCAAAATAGGTTTTTTAAATTTTTTTATTTTTATTTTTCCCAGCATGGATTTGCTCTCTAGATCATGGGTACTGAAAGTAATTGGTTGAAGAGGATTTTTGGGTCTGATTTGGGTTCTGATCCAGGATCAGCGGGGAAGAATGATAAGGTTTAGCAATAAGGCCAGGGTCTCAGGAGGTGATGATGACTACACGTGAGCCCCATCTTTGCTATGTCAGGGCTAAAGCAATAATGGGGACACATTAGTAGTGTGCAGATCACATCTGCAGATAATGGTGGTATTCTGGTGATAATGTCTCTGCTTTGATGGAAAGGATTAATATTAATCACCAAAATTGTCAGTCCAGGAGTGGGAGAGGTAGTATTATTTTAGAGCAGAAGAGGCCTTTTTGGCATCACTAGTATTATTCTAAACATTTTTATGTTCATGACTGTGATCAATAAAGGCCGAAAGATGCTGATTAAATGCATTTTCTTTAGAAAAACAAATCATATTTAACTTACCACATTTAACCATATGCTTGTTGAAAAATGTAGAAAGTATATTCTTTCTTTTATAACTCCAGAGACAAAATCGGAGCCAAAAAGGAACTTGAGTACTTACAAGGTCAATACGAGTTGATATGGTTCCAAAAAAGTTTTCAACATTAATGTACAAGAAAAAAGTTCCAACAGTTCATTGAGCAAAAATATACAAAGTGCTCTCTTGGGATCTGATTGTCCTTGACTAGTGAAAAGAATTCCATGGTAGGATGATCTGCACTCATCTTTTCTACTAACTCAAGGTCTTGAGATTTGGGATATAACAGAGAACCGTCAGTAGAAATGCATTACTTTTGGCCGGCTAGCTCATACACCTTATGTAGGACAAGCCTACACGTCTGTGCTAGAAATGTCATGGAGTAGGTGCTCAGCATGCTTGACTCACTCTCTGCTAAAAATATCATGATAGGGGATTATAGTAAAAGTTATCGTGTGAAATGAACTAAGACCATATCAATACTATTTCATGTATTTCTGAAAAAGTTATCAGTAGTACAAGAAGAAAGCTTCAACACTTCACTGTACAAAAATATACATATTGTTAGGGATTCAATTATCTTTGGCTAGGGAAAAAAATCCGGAGAAGAATTATTTATTTGCTCTGGGAGTCTCTGGTTTCCAACATTTCTAGAGTTGACTTAATGTGAGTCTGAGTGGATGCATTTCATGTCCATTACCCTGCCATGCCCTATGCTCTGGTAAATTGAGTAGGAAAACCAACCTCTCAGATCTTTTTTGCAATTGTTTATCTCCATGGGTTTATAGCAAATCACATTCTCAGTAGTTAGCATTTATGAATTGGCATGCTTTGATTTCTGATGAGGCTGTCTGAGAAGAAGCCTAAAATTTTAGCTAAATGACAAAAGTCTCAGGGTATGTTATCTTCCCAGCTCTCTTCATTCATAATGCCTGCATCCATTGTGCTCTTGAGTCTGGAATTATCCTGGGGTGCAGTGATCTTCACTGAATTCTACTCCAATGTTGATACTTCCCAAGTATAGATTTGGGAATATTCATGCAACTAAAATTTGCTAAATATCTACTTTGCATTAGGCTCTGCCTGGAGTATAATACAGAAATTAAAAGAAAGAGACACAGCAGATAACGGTTTGTTGGAAATGGGAAAGAAGGGACAGCCATATAGGAAAACAATTATAATAAAACAATTTATTTAGCTACATTCAGATTTCTGAGGAAACCTGATAGTAAAGGGATGTTGCACAATCCTTCAATGAAGAGATGATGGGGCTGCTGGATGTTGAAGATGGACAGGAGTTTGTTAGCCAGAAAAGGTAAGAAGAATATTCTAGCATTTGCAAAGATGTGAATTACATCAAAGAGCCTGGAGGGCTCAGGGAAGGCAGAGTAGGTCGGGGAAGCAACTGCACATTGGAAGCAAGACTTGTGGGTTGGAAATGGGGGTAGTTGAGGAGGAACAAGGGCAGAATAGGGAGATTCAGATCATGTCATGAAGGCTCTAAATTCTGTGGTGAAGGTTTGGGACTTTATTGGCAGCAAGGGGGGCACTGAAGTCCTGAAGCAGGGAGAAATGCTATGATCTGCTCTCTTCTTCAGAAACAATCCTTAGATTTACAGAGGGCGGACTTAAGATGGGCAGAAACCTGAGTAAGGAGATGGGTTAGGAGGATATTTGAGTATCTTGTGATGAGAGTTGATGGGATTCTGGATTATCTGCTTGAATATTGAATTGGCAGGGCCTGGTGAATAAGGAAGAGGAAGATCCATTCTTACATTCATTCAGTAATTATTCGTAAAGCTCCTCTTCTGTGCCAGGCACTGTTTTAGATGCTGATGCTGGAAATATTGAGGCAAAAAGATAGTCCTTTCTCTTAACAAAGCCTTCATTCTACCGAGGAAAGGAAGAGAGAAAGAGAGAGAGAGAAAAAAAAAGAAAGAAGAAAGGAAGAAAGAAAGAAAAAGAAGGAAGGAAGGAAGGAAAAGAAAGAAAGAAAGGAAAGAGGAAGGAAGGAAGAAAGGAAGGAAGAAGGAAAAGAAAGAAAAAGAGAAAGAAGAAAGAAAGAAAGAAAAAAAGGAAAGAAGGAAGGAAGGAAGGAAAGAAAGAAAGAAAGAAAGGAGTCCACTAAGTGCATAGTCATATCATGTTATGTGATGGTAAGTGCTATGAAGAAAAATACAGCATGAGACTTCGAGCTTAAAGCTTCTGCTTTTGGCCCATGAAACATTGCCTGAGAGGGCTGTGGTAGAAAACCAGTCTAGCAAGATGAGAGGATAAGAGGAAGAGGAGATATTGGACACCCTAGCCACTAGCCAGCATTCTCTGCCAGAGTACAGAACATTCTAGCTGAATCTTCTTTCTCAGAAGAAATTAGCTGAAGAACTGCCCAACCAACTCACAGAGCCATAAGAAATCATAGATCTTTGTTTCTTTCAGCCACTACATTTTGAGGAGTTTTATTAGTCAGGAATAGATCTTAGAAAGAATGCAGAATAAGAGAGAGTTGTCATTCAAGAATGATTTCTGATCTCTAGTGTAAGTGATGCCTTTACATAAGAGAGGCAGAAGATGAGGAAGAGGAAATTCAGAATGCCCCAAGCTGGATGGGCTTGGGACGCTCCAAACTAGGGCAAACTTTAATTCTTTGAGATTAACCATGAAAGGCCAGGTTTAAGAACATTTTTTTCCTATAAAAACTTGAAAAAGTATAGGCATCAGTGAGCATAGCTCATTAATTTGAATGCATTTTACTAAATTACTGTTTAATAAAATGACATTCAAATTATTAACCATTAATTACTTTTAAGTAATTAACATTAATAAATTATAATAAATATAAGTAATATTAAGTAATAAAATATTTAATAGTACCTAATAATATTTAATAATATTAATTGTTAATTACATATAAATATTAAGCATACTAAATAATTAATATGATTACTAAGCAATCAATATGTAGCTATAATTGTTTATTTTTTGTTTTGTGTTGTTTTGTTTGTTCTGTAGGGAAGGAGCAGGGGGCGTGACAGGAGCAAGAGGGTCCCAGAAACCAGTGGGAATGGATGGAAAGGCTGATACCAATGGAGAAGGGATGGAAACAGTGTAGCCAGAGGAGCCCAGGGAAAGAACAAACTTTGCCTTTGTTAATTTTTAGGAATTTGTATAAAAGGCAGCACACTGCACAACAATGTCCTGTCTTCTAGTCGACTTCCCATGATTGACAAGTAATATTTTAAAAATATATCATATATTTATTAAGTAGCCTTTATTCTTAGCAACTATTAAATTCTTTCTTTAAGGCGAGAAGAACCTGTATGGTTTGCTGGGTTACAATGATCACAGACTGGGTCATAAACAGATGAAAACAAAAAAGTTTTGCTAAATATTCTTAATTTTTGTTTCTTTTTCTAGAAATTTTAAGCTAGTACTTTAATATTACTTGTAACATGGTTGTAGTCATTCATGTTAGATACCAATAAGGATATTTCATTCTTTTTTGGCAAAAAATTACAGAAATGGCTTATGAGAGATTAATCATCCTAACAAGCTCCTATTAGCCTGGACGTTGCTGCCCCATGCTCTTAATATCCATGTTTCACCAGCCTCTGTGAGATTCAGTATAGAAAAGTATAGAAAAGAAAAGTGCATCATTATACATGATGCACTTCTATTCAGAATAGAAGATTTTAGTTTCAAGAAGGGAAAAAGTAAACTTAGCTTTTTCATCTATTCTGTGCAAAATATACCTTACTAGGTCTGGATATTGACTTTAGTGTTCAAGGTACGCAGGTCACTACTTTAGTTCGATCATATGTCCTAAGAAACAAAATTCATGATGAATTCAAAGCTTTCATGCAGCCTCCTTCCCTCAAGCTAAGTTTATATGGAAAGTCCTCCAAAGACAGAATAGTGATTTTTTAAAAAGGAAGGAAATAATGAAATAATTAAATGAAATCTATTGATTTGATTTTCAAATAGGAGAGAGGAAATGATATGACTTCAATTTTCTTTTAATTGCCTTTAACATATACCTTTAAATAATAGACCACTCAGTTGGGAAACTATCAGTCTTTTCAGGAGAGTGACTTTGACATGTGTTGAATAAATACAGGAATGTGTGCTTCCATCTTCCTCCCAAAAGGCAAATAAAATACCTTAGTGTAAAGAAGAAGCTGCAGACCAGGCGCGGTGGCTCATGCTTGTAATCCCAGCACTTTGGGAGGCCGAGGTGGGTGGATCACGAGGTTAGGGGATCAAGATCATCCTGGCCAACATGGTGAAACCCCATCTCTACTAAAAATACAAAAATTAGCTGTGTGTGGTGGCACGCACTGTAGTCCCAGCTACTGGGGAGGCTGAGGCAGGAGAATCGCTTGTACCCAGGAGGCAGAGGTTGCAGTGAGCCGAGATGGCACCACTGCCCTCCAGCCTGGCAACAGAGCAAAACTCCATCTAAAAAAAAAGAAAGAAGAAGAATAAGAAGCTGTATTACTTGCTACAAATGGACATAGGAGTGGCCTCATTAGAACCTTATCAGAATTGGCTTTAGTTTGCTTATATCCATGTAAGTCTTCTTTACTAAATCATAAGCCCTTTGAAAGCAGGGATTACATTTTCCTCATCTTTATATGCTTGACATTACCCAGTGCAGGGCCATATACATGGAACAAGATTAGTAAATGCCAGCTGAAGCAGCACATTTTGTTTCTCAGGCCTTAGCTCATAGCACTTGTAATAGTTGCTAGTATCGTATTAAACATGAGGATTGCTGCTTACTGTCTAGCCTCTCAATGGACTGAGAACTTTGTTCAGGCACAGATAGTACTTGTCTTATTCACTGCTTTATTCCCAGGAACAAGCACAGTGCTGGAGTGTGGTGTTTGCCTAGGAACTATTTCCAGCACAATTGAATGCAAAAACGAATAAAGAAACACAGCTTCAGTGTACCATCCATCTCTTGGAACAGGAAGGTCACAGAGATGCTTCTCTCTGCATGAATAGTAAATCTCATCCTACAATCTTTCTTTCACAGTGACAATATTGACTACCATATTATTCTGTTTGTAATCTGACATCTGAGTCTCAGAAAAGTTTGAGGGTCCTACTGCCGCTGGACCTTTCAAGAATGTGAAGTAGGTTGCCTAATGAAATACAGCACACTCAGTTAAAAACTAAGATAAACTGTGAGTAAAGTACACTATAAAGTGTAATTATGTTATATTTAAATAAAAAGTTATTCTTCATCTGACATTCACATTTCAATGAGCATCTTGCATTTTTATTTGTGAAAGCTGGCAACCTTAGTTTAAAGTAATTTTCTGTGCAAGACTAAGAAGACTGTCTGCCCAGCAAAGTTATTTCTTAGTTCAGGATCCTGTCCTAGATTTGCTCTCCACATGGGATATGTTCGATGCAAAATCTGGACCAGGAGAAATTGGCCTTCACAGAGCTTCCAAGTCCCCTTCCTATAGGCTCCTCTTCTTGTAGGAGCCATGCAGAGACCTCACTTAACATCGCGTTTCCTTTGTAGCTATATGTGGTCTCAGAAAAATTATATCATAAAGTCATTCCTACTGAGATATAAGTAGCTAAGATTAATATATTAGTTCTATCAGGCAAATCTATGCTGTAAATGGAAACCGTCAAAATAAATAATAGATAATTAATAGTAAGCGTAGAATTTGAGAATTTCTCTGAGTTGTTATTGGAGGTTGTTTTATGTAAAAATTGCTGTTGTGTTGTTCTCTTGAAATTAAGCATTTGGTGTTTGACTACTGTATCCTTTCATTTGTGTACATGTAAATCTGGGGTTTGGGCCCCAGAATCCTGTAGGATAATTAAGAGAAAGGGGTTACTCTAAGTGCTCAAGGCTTTTTATCTCATGACCGGAGAGGAAAAACAGAACTCTGTCTAGCTTGATATTAAAACAATTATGGAGTACCTTTACTTTGCTAGTGTTCTTTTTGCTAAGTATTCTCATATGTCGTTCTTGGAAAAATTCTGTGAGGTGGATCATATTATGTCCAGATTTTAGATGAAGCAATTGAAGTTGAGAGAAGTTAAGTGATTTGCCCCAAGCCAGAAAGATCGTAAATGGCAGAGCTGTGATTCAAACCAGGGTTTTTTTTGACTTTGAGGTGATCTTTTTGTCACACCATGGTGGCCACTTATCCCACAGCCTACTTCTTGGGAGTCCCCAGGTTCTCCCTTGAAGCTATAGATGTGGGCCTAGGGTGTGGCTGTTGGTTAGTAAATGCCCCATGGTTAAATGACTTTTGATTGCAAAGTTTTGAGAAAAAACAGTAATGCCAGATTACTTTAGTAGTCAAGGACAGGAAAATGATTCAGAATCATATGCTGTTTGGAAACTAAGCTTGGTTGCAAGTTTTTCTTTTCAAGAAGTAAATTTCTCTTTATCCATGAGTAAAGTCATGGTGGATGAAAGGCATCCTGACATCACCACTGAGATTCATTTCCAAGGTTGTGTTAAGAGGCACTTAAAGGGGAAGTGAAGCAAACTTGTGATGTAAGGGAACTTCATCTTTGATGCCCTCTCACTTACCCTTTAAAGCAACCTCTTTCTCCTTCCTCATCTTAGCACTGTCAGGCCTGGTTAACAATCTAGAAGGAATCGGAAAAATTATTCTACTCTTGGGTTAACTTATGAGTACTCAAAATGGCATCTATCCCTGGAATGTGATAATTTCAATAGAGAATGTATTAAAAAGGAATAAGGAGTTGAATTTCTAAATGGTGCCATCCTGAATATTAGGGTGGATCAATGAGGAGGATCTTTTTGGATAGGAAACTACTGAAACCACACTAACTAGGCAGTACCAGAGGACAGTGAATGTGTAGTAGAATTAGATATTTTATATTCACAGTTGGTTCATATTATTTAATTAGTAAAGTTAGTACTCCATGACTTAGAGGTTGTAGAAATATGGTTAAAATAAACAAACAAATTAAAAAATATGAACTTAAATGCTCTATAGGATTGATAAACATTGGAACCAACATTTGGTTTGTTGAAAAGAAAGCAAGACATAAGAGTCCCATTTGTAAAGTAGGAATTCAGGGATTGTGGTTTAGGGGTGTGTGTGTGTGTGTTTTGAGTCAGGGTCTCGCTCTGTCACCCAGGCTGGAGTGCAGTGGCGTGATCATGGCTCACTGTAGCCTCGACCTCCTGGCCTCAAGCAATCCTCCCACATCAGCCTCCTTGGTAGATGGAACCACAGGTATGCACCACCATGCCTGGGTATTTTTTAAAAAAAATTTTTGTAGAGAGGGTCACTCTGTGTTGCTCATGCTGATCTTGAACTCCTGGGCTCAGACAGTTCTCCTGCCTTTGCCTCCCAAAGTGTTAGAATTACAGGTGTGAGCCACCGTGCCTGGCCAATGTCCTTCATCTTTATGAAATAAACAGCTAAGACAAAACAAAAAATGAATAGAATTTGCTGCAGAAATAATTAATAGAGAATTTTAATACTGGATTTATTGATGGAAAATCGTCTGGCAATACTGAGATTTGCTACTAAGGAATATCTCTTAGACTAAAATGTGCTGTGATGTAGTAGAAGCAGCCAAGTTTTAGAGTCAAACAGACCTGGCTCTTTTTATGACATTGTATCGATTACTTAATATCTTTAATTCTTAACTTCCTCCTTTGTAAAATGGGAAGAATGATACATAACTGAGTTATTCTAAGAATATTCTAATATCTAAATGAGATATTAGTTTAAAAACGCCTAGTAAATGGATACGTAAGGCTTCAGCAATATTCTTACACTTCTCTTTTTTCCTTCATCTTAAGAAACGATTTATAAATAATCCTGCCTAAATAGAACAAACTGATTGTAGTTCCTAGATCAAAGCCATGCCTTCCAGCAGTAAAGTAACAGTAAAAGGGCTTGGAAGCCAAAAACAAAGTATACATACAGTTTTAAAGACAAAAGTGTGCTTCTAGTTGGAGAACAGTTTTTATCCTAATTTGGTCACCCTTTGCTTTTACATTGAGTTAGAAAACAGGCATGGCAATCTGGCACAATTAGGAGGAACAAATTCCCTGGACCTTAAGTTAATAACCAACAGGATAAATAGTTTATATTTTAACTTTGGACTTACAGTATAAGTTTTAATTCTCTAATGTCAGCCTGTATAATTAATATTATATTATAATATACATTATATATACCAATATATAACATATTATATAGATAACTACATAACTGATATATAAAGTGAATATATAAAGCAAATGATATATAAGGCAAATAAACCTGATATATAAAGCAAATAAGCCTCACTAAGCATGGCCTTATTGGCTGCAGAGATTCACAAAGTATTAATAGCAATAATAATAATCTATTTTCTGAATGGAAGAAATCCTCTGGAATTGGAAACTTTGCTAAGGTCCTGATACTAAAAGTCCTGCAGTGGCAAATAGAAGGGATGGGGCAGGAGAAAGGGGCTGCATTTGATATACTGAATTAATTGCACATAGCAAATTATTACAATTACTAAAATATGTGCCAAGACAGTAGGATCCACTGAACTTGAACTGTCTTCATAGATAGTTCCTAGCTCTGTAACAGATTCTGAATTTATTTTGAAGATACAGCCAATAGGACGCACCTGTTATTCTGGCTACTTAGGAGTTTGAGGCAGGAGAATCACTTGAACCCAGGTGGCAGAGGTTGCAGTGATCCAAGATTGCACCACTGCGCTCCTGCCTGGGTGACAGAGTAAGACTCTGTCTCAAAAAAAAAAAAAAAGAAAGAAAGATTGCCATGACATAATATGCAGCCATTAATAGTGGTGACTAACAATGGAAAACACATGGAATCCACTTAGGTGCCTATCAGCAGTGGACTGGATGAAAAAAATGTGGTGCATATGTACCATGGAATACTATGCAACCGTAAAAAAGAATGAAATCATGCCCTTTGCAGCAACATGGATGCAGCTGGAACCCATTATTCCAAGTGAATTAACACAGGAACAGAAAGCAAATACTGTATGTTCTTACCTATAAGTGGATTTAAACATTGGGTACTCATGCACATAAAGATGGCAACAGTAGGCACTGGAGCCTACTAGAGAGGGCAGGGAGGGAGGGAAGAAAGGGTTGAAAAACTAATTATTGGGTACTAGGGTTAATACCTAGATGACAGGATCAATTGTACTCCAAACCTCAGCATCACACAATGTACCCAGGTAACAAACCTGCACATGAACACCCTGATCTAAAAGTTGAAATTAATAATAGTAATAGTGAATCAGAGCTATAAAAATGATGTGGTATGAGTTAATACATGTATGACTGTTTAAATGCATGTATGTATATATGTATGTACATGCATATGTACATAGAGAAATATCTGAAAGATAGTTTACAAATTAAAAACTGAAATTATGTCTGGGGTATATGATTTTTCAGATGACTTTTACTTTCTTGTTTATCTTTCTTTTTTGGTTTGATTTTCAAATGATCATACATTATTTTGTGACCCAGTAAAAAAATAGAAGTTTTAAGAAAGAAAACAAGTGGCATGTAGATGATTTTTATATATTATGATATATATAATTAAATATATACTATACTATACATATTATACACTAGCCGAATATATAAATATATACACAAATATATATTTATACTAAAATAATTAATATATTATATATTACATTCCACATATGAACTTTGAATTAATAGGTTTTTGTCTACTTTAATTAATTATTAATTAATTAATTAATTAATTTTGAGACATAGTCTCGCTCTGTCGCTCAGGCTGGAGTGCAATGATGTGATCTCGGCTCACTGAAACCTCCTCCTCCCGGGTTCAAGTGATTCTCCTGCCTCAGTCTCCTGAGTAGCTGTAATTACAGGTATGTGCCACCGTGCCCAGCTAATTTTGTATTTTTAGTAGAGACGAGGTTTCCTCATTTTGGTCAGGCTGGTCTCGTACTCCTGACCTCATGATCCTCCCGCCTCGACCTCCCAAAGTGCTGGGATTACAGGCATGAGTCACCACACCCGGCCTTTCTCTACATTTCTGTGGGAGAATTTCAGAAGCAGGTATTTAAATTTTTATATTCCTTAACCAAACCTGAACTATTGGTTTTACCAAAAGGCTATGTTTCTCAATCTTTTTTTCATTGTTGCTACCATAGACATTTTCTCCCTAATTGTCATTCCTCTTCACCCCTGCCACAAAATTTTAATATTATATCTGTTTATATATTTTGGCCCTTTTGAGAATCACAGACTATTCTAATATCTAAGACATTTTTGTCCCCCAGGAGCTATTTTTTCCCTCTTCAGAGGTGATATTGACCCTGTTGAGAACATATAACATCAGCCTTGAACATTTTAGTGTCTTGCCATTAGTAAGTGTGCTCAATAAAGGTGAATGTACCTCCTTTTTATCCTACATACCTGTATTCATCCCTGTCCTTCCATTAGAATACTTTGCTTCTAGCAAACACTTGAATGTTTATTGAATACTAAAATATTGATTTAGTCTTACTTTAAGAAACAGAGAGGTTCTGTTCCTTATTACCACCAGCTCACTCCAAATTTCAACTTCTCCAGCCTGCAGAAAACGCTTCTCCCTTTAAGTCCCCCAAATACTTATTCTAAGGCCCCTTTCTAAATTCCTGCTCAACTTTCATGTTATTTTGCACTCTCCCTACCAGAGTTTACTACGTACTACAGGAAGTACTTACTTCACAAATCCATGGAGGGTTGTGCTTGCGAGGGCCGTTTCCAATGATGTCTTTTGACTTTGTTGTTCTCTGCATCCTGCTGCCTCCTAAGCCCCTTCATGCTGCTGCCCCTCCTGTCCCCAGACCTTAAGGCCAATGCTCAGCTGACACTGAGTTGTAGTTTTTTTTTTTTTTTTGAGATGGAGTTTTCCCTCTTGTTGCCTAGGCTGGAGTACAATGGCACTATCTCGGCTCATCGCAACCTCTGCCTCCTGGATTCTAGCAACTCTCCTGTCTCAGCCTCCCAAGTAGCTGGGATTACAGGCATGTGCCTCCATGCCTGGCTAATTTTTTGAACTCTTAGTAGAGATGGGGTTTCTCCATGTTGGTCAGGCTGGTCTCGAACTCTCGAACTCAGGTGATCTGCCCACCTCAGTCTCCCAATGAGTTGTGGTTTTAACATAGCTTTCTCATGGCCGAAGCCGCCCTAGGAATTAAAATGCAGATAAGGAGAACTTAACACTGCTTCAGTGGTTACTGTTGTAGGTCAGGTTTCTTCTGAGAGTAACTGTGACCCTCCTGAGGCCCTGCATGTTTCTGGAGGGCTGCTTCCTGTTGCCAAAGTGGAGTCCCTTTCAGATTTTCTTCTGTTTTCCCTCCTCTTTGGGTCACACCAGGGCCCCATACTTTTCTTCCTAATCCAAAGCAAGGAAGACATCAACACAGGTAGTCAAACAAACAAATTAGAGTAAACAACTCTATGATTGCTCTTGGGCCACCAGGCCTCAATGAAGGCTGCTTTTTGTATCATGGTACAGATGGATTAAGGATTCAGTCTGAAACATCCGCATTAGATATTTCATTGCTACCAAACTTTGCTGAGAACAAAGTCGGCCTCTGCATTTCTTCTATCCTTTGTTCATTGAACAAGTATTATGGTGTTGACTATATGCCAGATACTACCAAATCCTTTTGATGCAGTGGTAAATAACACAGACACATCCCTGTCCTCACAGAACTTACATTCTCACAATTGATTTGTTCCTTCCAGAAGAATTAGAGAGTTTGTCCCAAGAACCAAGACTACTTTTTACTCAAAAATGCAAATACTACTTACCATCCTTTTCATAACAATTTCTCAGCTCCACTGTTCAGGCCAAGACAACATCTCTGGCAAAGGAAAATGGTGCCTTGCTATATCAGAAATGAAGACTGCTTGTGGGATAAACCTTTGCATTGTTTCACTAATAATCTAAGTGAAGAGATTTTCCCAATCCAAAGTCACAACACACACTGTATCAGGCTACTTGGAAGCTTAAACACATACACACACACACACACACACACACACACACACACACACACACGAACCCCATTCAACACCACCCCCGCCACATGCACATAACAGCATGCACACAAATACACACCACCTATGCACATCACACACACATAGTACCATGCACACACGCACACAACCACGTTGTACAACCAAAGTTCACAGCAGGTGGGGGAAGTAGGGAATCTGTTCTTTACAAAACATGATGGGAAATTTTAACCATCTACCAGATTTGAAAATTAATCCAGTAGAAAGATAGATTGGGGATCTGGAGAACTTGGGTATAGGGATGGTGACCATGCTCTTCACGATAGTCTACAGGACACAGGAACCAATGCCCCCCTGAAATACCATCTCTCTATAATTATACTGCTGTCCTCACTCTGGCCTATGGTTCAGATATAATTACCATTACTTTTCCAACTATACAACCTTTCTTTTCCAGACCATGCACACATGGGCCATGATGAAAGTATGTACCCTTCTTTCACTGAAGGGCCAGGAAAAGTTTCCATACAAAGCAGCGTAGGAATTCCAGGAGCTTTGATTATATGTAAGTTGCATATTCATAGATTTTCTAGAATGTAGCTCCTACAGACCTCTCCTTCAAATCTCTAGTTTGTATTTCTCTCCCATCTTTGGGAAAGGTCAGCTATGGCCACAAAAAGAAAATATTTCACCTCTTGATACTTTCTTTTTGTCAAGCAAGTTCCAGGTATTTAGAATTTGTCTGGATTCTGATTAGGCTTGCGTGTTCATTAGGCCCAAGGTCCAGTCCCAGAAGCAGAAGAGATGGTTGGATTCACACTCCCATTCAATCTCCAGCAAGAGCCTAAAAAGCAAGGACACATTGCCAAAACCTGGGCTTTATTTTTTGCCCCAAAGACCATACATTACAAAGTGTAAAACTCTTGTATACATGCCTTGAATAGAATTCCTAGCCCCTAAAATAACGCTGGCATGACTGGGCTGTGTATCATCTGATTCCTTTCTGGGCCTGGCTTATTTCAGAAGTCACCCATTATCTGTGCGTGGCTCTATCTTAACCCACCCTAATGATGGCACAGTTGCACTTAAGTTACTTTTCTACTTTTCTAATTAAAAATGTTGTAATTAGAAAATATTTCAGCATTTGGAAAATAATATAATAGATGCCAGTTTTCCACTCCCCAGATCTAACCATTCTTTCAGTTTGCATTCTGTTTTTAATGAAAACATTATAGATATATGAAGAAATCTCTATCCCCAACCCTTTCTACTCCTTCTGTCTCTGGAATACCACCATCCCAAATTTGTTGTGCACACATAGTTTATTTTCACTACACATGCTGTGTATCCATAAGCATCACATAAATGTATTTTGTGTTTTAAAGTTTATATAAATAATAATAAACCAAAGTTAAATTTAACTAGATCTTCATGAATTATGATGGACATATTTTTAAATATAATGCTAAATTAAAATAAAAATATCTCCTTATTAGAAGCAGGGAAAAATGATCTTGATTTTTTGCCACCACATAGAGTACTGAATATCTGGTTAAATGGGACTAGATTATATTAATGATGCCCATTTTAAAAAATACATGAAGATCCACAGAAAGTCAGATTTCTTTGTGTATTTTTACAAAATGGAATGTGGTGGGGGTGGGGGAAATCTATACTCAAGACACAATATACAAAAGAAATATACTTTTTCCTTGCTGTCAAAGGACTGATGACATGGTTAAGGCATGATTAATGCTGTAAACAATTGGGGAAACTGCCTCATAAGTTAGCAAATATGGATTCAAATTTGGGAAATCCAATAAGCACATTTGGAAAAACCCATCATCATATAGCAGTGTACGGTTGCTTCATGATCTTATTAAGTTGCAAAACACGATGCAGAATAGATTAGCACATAAAGTCACTGGGAAATTTTTATTTTATTACAGCTAGACATGTGAACATTTTGATAATATAATATGTCAACAAAATGATGTTGCCATAATGTGGAAATACCTGTATGGGGAATAAGAAAAATATGGTCAGTGGTTTGACTTGGTTCTATTTCCTCTTTATTGTTTTCTCTGATTTTAAAATTTGTGTGTATTTCTTATACAGAGTATAGAAGTCACAGAAAATCATGATGAAGAGAATCAATTGCACACAATTCTTTATTCTAAAATAACCATTAACATTTTTTGAATGGACATATTATAAACATTCTCCCATATAATTATTCTTCTACAACCTAATTTTCTTTCCTAGTTTTTAAATTATAAAATAAATGATTATTAGGCTGAACATGTTGGCTCACAACTGTTAATTCCAGCACTTTGGGAGGCCAAGGTGGGGGGATCACTTGAGGTCAGGAGTTTGAGACCAGCCTGGGCAACATAGTGAGACCTTGTCTCTACTAAAAAAAAAGAAATAGCTGGGTGTGCTGGCATCCGCCTGTAGTCCCAGCTACTCAGGAGGCTGAGGCAGGAGGATCACTCAAGCCTAGGAGTTCAAGATTGTAATGAGCTGTGATTGCACCACTGCACTCCAGCCTGAGCAACAGAGTGAGACGCTGTCTCTTATATATATATATAAATATATGGATATGGATATTTAGGTATATGATTATTATAAAAAATCAAGAAACACACATACCTACATGAATTTAAAAAATCTCATGTTTCCTACTACCACTTCCCATGCAAATGTCACTCCACTGTTTCAAATACTCTTTGATATGTATTCTTCTACATATTTTCTGCGCAAACACTTAAAACAATGGTTATCCTATTTTACTCTTCTTCTTTTTCTTTTTTCACAGTTATTGTGGTAGACTGTTACATTGATGATCCCCAACAAACCGTGCCTCCTGGAATATGCACCCTTGTGCAATCTTCTCCCAAATTGTGTCTGGGCTTGGCCATCTGTTTGTCTTGCTTTGGCCAGTGAAACACTAGTAAGCTTGTTGCAAGCACGGATTTGATAGGAATTTGTACCCTGGGGCTTGTTCTCTTGGTTCATTCCCTCTTGAAACCCACTACCATGCTGTAAGGAAGCTGTCTAGCCTTCTGAATGAGGGGAATCTGTATGGAAAGGAACCGAAGTTTTTCCAGGTGGCAACCAGCTGAGAGATGTGTTACTGAGTCTTCCTGGATGTTCCAGCCTCAGTTCAGCTGCCAGCTGAATGCAGCACTATGAGTGACCTCAGACAAAGGCACAAGGAACAGAAGACCACCTCTAGTCTTTCCATGGCATGTGAAACATAAAAAGTAATTGCTTTACATGTGAGTAGTTAGCTATATAGCAATCAGTAACTAAAACAATATTATCAGTTCATTTGTATCCTCCTCATTCTTCTTAATTTCCACTTAGTGTTCAATTACATGAATATATACAACCTTTACTTTAACTAGTTCCTACCTGGTAGACATTTTGCTTGTTTGGACCAACAGAATTGCAATGAACATCAAAATTAACACTAAGACAAATATTTTAATATACAAATATTCATGTATACCTCTGGATATATTCTTAAAGTAAATTTTTAAGTGTCTCTGAGTCAGAGAGTAAGCAATTTTTTGAGCTATTGGCAGGTACTGCCAAATTGCCCTCAAGAAGAGGAAAGATATCTTTGTTTTTCAGTATGGACACACTGAAGATAAGAAAAGCTATATTTAATTTCTGGTAATCAGCTTGGACTCTGGCCTGATTACCTTAGCTAATTACTTGGGTTGAGGAGGTGGAACATATTTGTAGAGAAAAAGGTAAGCAAACTTTAAAAAATGTCTGCTGGAATGATGATCCACTTGGAACCAAGCATTGCTAGAGTAGAAATTTATGTTTGGTACTATCTGTTTAAAAAATGAGAAGAGAGAGGGAATGTGAACTAGTACAACTACTTTTTTAATGTCTAGTTAAGTTGAAGGTGCATATATTCTTTGATCCAGAAATTTCACTTCTAAGTGTAGCTCAGAGAAACTCTTATGTGTAGAAGTAGATGAGGACATTTAGAACAGTATTTCTCTTAATGGCAAAGCAATCCTGTTTGTAAATAGGAAAATGGGTATATATTGATAGAATAATGTAGTGGAAATATTATTATAAATCCTGATATCAAAAAAACAAAAGAGGTTGAGTGCAGTGGCTCACGCCTGTAATCTCAGCACTTTGGGAGGCCAAGGTGGGTGGATCACCTGAGGTCAGGAGTTTGAGATCAATCTGGCCAACATGATGAAACCCCGTGTCTACTAAAAATACAAAAAATTGGCTGGGCCTGTTGGCGTGTGTCGGTAATCCCAGCTACTCAGGAGGCTGAGGCAGGAGGAGAATCACTTGAACATGGGAGGCAGAGGTTGCAGTGAGCTGAGATCGCACCATTGCACTCCAGCCTGGGCAACAGAGCTAGGCTCTGTCTCAAAAAAAAAAAAAAAAAAGAAGAAAGAAAGAAAGAAAAGAAAAGAAAGAAAAAGAAAAAAAGGAAAAGAAAAAAAATAGGTTGTCGGAAATACTATTTGACCCAGCAATCCTATTACTGGGTGTATACCCAAAGGATTATAAATCATTCTACTGTAGAGATACGTGTACATATATGTTAATTGCAGCACTGTTTACAATAGCAAAGACTTGGAACCAACTCAAATGCCCATCAATGATAGACTGGATAAAGTAAATGTGGCACATATACACCATTGAATACTATGCAGCCATAAAAAAGAATGAGTTCATGTCCTTTGCAGGGACATGGATGAAGCTGGAAACCATCATTCTCAGCAAACTAACACAGGAACAGAAAACCAAACACTGCATGTTCTCACTCATAAGTGAGAGTTGAACAATGACAACACACGGACACAGGGAGGGGAATGTCACACACTGGGGCCTGTCATGAGGTGGAGGAGCTAGAGGAGGGATAACATTAGGAGAAATACCTAATGTAGATGACGGGTTGATGGGTGCAGCAAACCACCATGGCACGTGCATACCTATGTAACAAACCTGCATGTTCTGCACATGTATCTCAGAACTTAAAGTGTAATAATAAAAAAAAAAGGTTGCATAAGAATTTATACTATATGAACCAATTTACATTTAGTTTTGGAAACATGAAAAAACTATGGTATATGTTGTTTAAGAATGTATACAGATGGAGTAAAAGTATAAAAATGCACGGAAATTATCTTGAAATTGATAGTAATATTCTGTGAGAGAGTGAGTGGGCTGTGATCAGAGATCAATTCTCAGAGACTTTCAAAGTTTTTATAAGGTGGTATTTCTTAAGTTGGGGGTGAGTCCCTGGCTATTTGTTGTTTTTTAATACACATTTTATATCTTAAATATTCCATATATACATTTATGTGGTGTACTATTTCTTGGTGCTGAGAAGGGGAAAATAAAAGTGGTAGCTGAGGAATCCCCTGCTATGCGGGCAATCAGTTCTTTGGTATTTGGTTCCTACTGACTGGATGTGGAATCCCCAGTAGTTTGGAAATATTTGGAAGATCAAGAAAGTTTTCCAGTGGATAGGGCCTTTTCTCACTTCCTTTAAAGTTTTTCCTAATGTCTTTGTATCATGACAATGCATTTATGCCTCAATTGGAAAGATAATCCATGGTTTGTGTCTCTACCAGTTGAAGTGTCATCCTTCACCTTCTTATATCAAGAAATGAAAGAAGGCAGTATAGTTGAATGGATAGAACATGAAGCCAGACTATCTTAAAATCATCTTTGCTTCTTTTCCAGTAAGCTGTGTCAACTTGGACAATGAGTAAGTTACTCAAGTTTTCTGATTTGTTGTGAAAGTCCAATGAGATACCCTATATGAAGTGCCTGAAACATAAGGGCAAAGTCATATTCTGTTTTGTATCATAATCTATCATTTCTCCATCATTCTAATGATATCTGTAATGATAAAATTGAGTGATTATGTTCAAAAGCCAGATTGAAAGTCACACATTGAAACTAAACCAAGGATTGATAGAATATTTGTTTTTTTCTGGCTAAACATTAAAATAGTGTGCTGAAGACATCATGCCACTCTTTGATCTTACTGTTGAGTGAGCTGTTACTTCTCAAGGCTAAACATTGCCCAGCAGAGAGTTCTTCATTTATATTGGAACAAAAATGAGTACATGTCTTGGTATGTGTGCCTGCTATTTGCAAATTAGTGTTTATGATGACAATTTTCCTTTAACTAGGAAAATGATAGCATTTCAATCCATCAAAATTTTGGACTTTAAGTAGTCCCCAGAGACCATTTCTAAGCCTATTGCTGCTCCTGTTCCTTGGCCCATCTCCATAGTTCGTCAGGACCTACTCGGGGGAGGGTAATCCCCAGGGCCTGCTTCACAAAGAGACGTGACTGATTCATTGCCAGGAACATCCTTTTCTTGCCTTCCCTCTCCTAACTGCGGGGCCCATAGAGACTCCTTTCTCAAGTCATCACACTCGCTGTCAGTCCTCTTCCTCAACTAGTGATGGTCTTAAGACTTTAGGAAAGAAAGTGTACTCCTCTTTGGAGGAATTTAGACTCTCCTAACCTCACCTGGGGTTCCTCAGCTTCTGCACCACAGTTTGACCCCTGTGTCTCACCTTTCACTGCTGCTGTTTGGCTTTTATCTGCATTCCAAACTTGTTTGTTTGATTTGAAGTAATTGCCTCTTAATGGAAGTACTACATAAATAGAAGTTCAATGGAACCAAAGAACTTAAAGAAGGTTATACTTCTTTTGTCTTGGCAAATCTGAATGGTAATTGGGTTGCATTAATTGGCTTTACACTTTTGCTGGGCACTTACTCCAACTGAACTGTTGAGGCACAGAAGCACTAAAGCAAACTGAGATAAGGCAGGGAACAGAAGAGACAGTGTCAATAAACAGACACCAATCAGTTAAACAAAATTCCATTAATTTGATTTTCTTTCCAAAAATTCTGGAAGGCTAGCCTAATCCTATTTGACTTAAAAACAAAGGAAATACATGCTAACATCTCATAGCACACACTTTTTTCCATTTCCATGTCCTCTGATTAGAGTATCATTTTATGTAGGTTTTATTCTTCATTGTTGTTCTTTGTATTTCATTTGATTAGCCAATCCTACGTCTCCATTACTGTAAAAATTTCAGAGGAGGAAACAAATTATTTGATGAAATGAAAACAAAATGGAAAGAAAGAATGACATAGGTGGCCCATTCAACAAAGCAATGACTAAAAGTTCCACACACCTAACACACACAAAAATTGGTTCCACATACATGCATTTTTAAAACAATGAATATAACTGCTTTATGCACATTAGGGAAAATACTTGTTAAATATATCTTGAGTAAATGCATGTTTTTCACAAAGTAAACTTCAATGAAGTGTTTTCTTGATAACTTGAAGGAATATTTATGAATTAAAGTTTATCTGCCGGGTGCAGTGGCTCACGTCTGTAATCCCAGCACTTTGGGAGGCCGAGGTGGGCAGATCATGAGATCAGGAGATCGAGACCATCCTGGCTAACACGGTGAAACCCCGTCTCTACTGAAAATACAAAAAATTAGCCAGGCGTGGTGGCGGGCACCTGTAGTCCCAGCTACTCGGGAGGCTGAGGCAGGAGAATGGTGTGAACCCGGGAGGCGGAGCTTGCAATGAGCCAAGATCGCACCACCGGACTCCAGCCTGGGCAACAGAGCAAGACTCCGTCTCAAAAATAAATAAATAAATAAAGTTTGTCTTCGGATGTTCCTGTATGGATGCCCATATACTAAATACACTAAGAAACTCAGAACTACTTTCTACAGATCTTCTCTATTTTCTCAGCTTTGTGCATGTAAGCCTGACTATATACAGCTGCCCACCTTGAAAATCCTTGCCCAATATTTATAAATGTTTCAGAATTTGCAGAGACTAAAATGAGACGTATACTATGTCTCATTTTTACATGAGCCTGGTATGTTGAAAGAATTCAATAAATGTGAACTGCTGAGAAAGTTGTTTATAATTATTAATAGGTCTAGAGTAAAAGTTATTGGGTTGATCTTGAGAGATCTTGTACAGGAGAATATATACTTTTTATCGTTTTATGTGTGGGCGTTTTTGGTACCTGTTTTCCTGCTACTTTTTTTTTTTTCTATTGCTTACTTATTTAATTAGTAGATGGGTGAAGGACAGGGGACATAGTTCCACAGAGAAGCATAAATTTTCCAGAGTTTGTTTTCCTGAATTATATAGGCCTCCATGACAATGCTAGTTAGTATTCAACCCTTGCAAAACTCATTGCTATAGTGATCCACTATTAATGAGAAAAGTGTCTAGGTCAGATTAAGCAGGCTTGGGATAAATTAGATGTTGTTTCATGTGGTTTAAAGTAAAAGGACAAACTCATTGCCAACTAACGAGAGACTTAGAGTTCAGGGATTAGATTTACATAATTTTATGTTTTAGGTTGTCTTTAATTGAAATTCCATTTATTTTAACAATTCATGGGGTGGGAGGTTAGTATTTAGCAGAAAATGAGAGTCAAAATATCCAGCAGTAAGGAATGAGTAAATAATTTATGACACATACATATGATGGGATATTATGTAGCCATTAAAAACAGTATTAAATGAATATTTACTAAATGTAAAATGCTCATAATGAAATAAAAAGTAAAGAAAGTAGAATAAATATTGTATAATAACTTGTATATCAATTTAGGAAAATAACAGGTACATGCAAAGAAAAATGAAAAACCAAAACAAAATAGTAGACAATACTTGATTGTGGTATTACTGGAAATTTTAGTGGGTTCTTTGTTCTTATTTGCATTTCTAAAATTCTCTAATATATATCTATTATATCTAATGCATTTATGTCTACTAATATTGTATATAAATCTGATATATATATTATGTATGAGATATATACATCTATTATCATGGGGTTACTTAAAAAAATAGATAGCTATTATTCACATACTACTACTCATGCTACTCCTACTGTTACCACTTATAAAGAATTATTACTCTTAGTACTTTGCACATATTAACACACTCAACTCACTCAACAACCTGATGGAGGCAGTCTTCCATGGGCCGCCTGCACTCTTACTCATCTTGCTGAGTATGCCACAAATACAAAGCTTTGAGCACGCTTTACCCAGGACACTTTTCAGGTTTATATTTGCATTGATAACCTTATGAGATGAGCTGATGTCTCCCTCTGGGACAAAGAGTAGGCTTGCTTACAGGCTCCTATAAGCAACAATTTCCCCTTGCCCGGTATTCCTCTGCTGTAACACAACACGCTGGATGCTGGCATCCATCTAAGCAGACCCGTGGTACTACCGGGATTCAGGGAACTGACTCGGCCAAGCTGATACTCTGGCTACTGTTTTTGATATGAGTAATAGTTTGTCTCTGATCCTGGAGTCATATGTCTTTCGTCAGTATTAGTGAAACTGTGGAAAGTTAATTTGTTAGTTTTCAAGTGGGGTAAAACTTAAGACCCTCACAGTGTTTGACAAAATTCCCTTCCACATTCTATGGATAAGGAAAGAGAGACACAGAGATGTTAAATAACTTGCTTGAAGTTATATAGCTAGTGAGTGGTGGAGTCTGTTGTGAATCTGGCAGGCAGGCTCTGGTGTCCAGGCTCTTATTACTCTAAGTACCTTAAGTAGTTCTCCCACTTGTAGCCACTAAAACTAGGTACCTTGTGAGGTCAAAGGACTACCAACTGCATCATGTGGTCAACAACTCTGCAAAATAGGGCTGAAGGCTTCTAGGAGTTGCCATATGATGATGCTTCTGTCATCTGCAAACACATGAGTGTGGCAAATTGTCACTGTGAGAGCCTGGGGAAAACAAGTCCCTCTATTCCTACAAGATGAACTAAATGTAAAAAAAAAAAAAAAAAAAAAGGTGGGGGGGGATGAAAAAAAGCAGAACTGTTCTCTTAGCATTAGGCTTTGCATCATGCTATTGCATGCTTGCTATTTTGTAATATCTCCGTTTCCTCCTTAAAGAAAAAGAACACATTGTGTTTGGAAGTCCTGACTTGTCCAAATTGTGTTGGGATGGCAATCATCTTGGCTATGGAGGTGGGGCTCCTTATCACTTCAAAGCAGTCACCAGGTTCAGTCTTCAGAGCTTGACTCTAAATGAATCTGTAGTTGGGTTTGGATTCAGGACTGCTCTAATACACAACTCCTGAGGGTGCCATCCACATGCACACAGCATCAATGCTGCCTCCTAGAGTTGTATGATGTGCTATTTAGACCTTAGGTACAGTTCACAGAGAGTGACATCACTGGCAATGGGCTTAAAGCAGTGCAGGTGATATCTAATTTTTAGTTGATGTTATCTTGAGTTTGAAATAAATGGATTTTGTTGGAAAGCACTTTTGAGTGAGGTTTTCTGTCAGATTTCTTTCTCCCTGCCCCGAATTTTCAGAAAAAAATCTCAGATAACACAAGCTATCTGTATCAAAATATTACAGGTTTATCCTGATTCAGCAGGTCTGGAGAGGGGACTGAAATGCCACATTATTAACAAATCCATTGCCACTCTTCCATGGAACCTATGCTGAATAACAAGATTAGCATTTCACATACTTCTCTGATGATAAGAGTCACCTCAGCCTCAAACATTTAAAAATACTCTCAGCTCCCATCCCCTAAAGCTCCTAATCATGTGGGCTGGGGATGGTCTGAGCTTTTTAAAGCAAGTAACCAGGTGACTCTTTTCATCAGGAAATTTTGGATGTGCTGTTATAGACCTGTGGTTACCAAATCTAGCTCTGATTTACTATTGGTAGTAGGACTTTAACATTAAACAAAAACCACAAAGAGATGCTTATAACTAGGGATGAAACTCATATGACTGGAGCTTAAGAAACTGTTAGTTTCATGGAGGCAGGGAAAAAAGTTGTTTTGTTCATTGTGATATCCGGGGACTTAGTGCATTGTCTGACAAAGTGAGCACTCATATCATATTTTCCAGTTTCCTTTCTCTAGGATCCCCACAATCTAGCCCTGTATTAGTCAGAACTTGTGTGATTTCAAATGACCAAAACTCCTCTTATGCCAGCTTAAGCCAAACCAGGGAATTTTTTTTTTTTTTGGAGGGGGAGGGTGGTTAACAAAACAGAACAGTATAGGGTTGATATGATTCTAGGCATAGTTGGATTCAGATGTTCAAACAATATTAATCAGTATTGTTTCCTTCTTTTCTTCCTCCTTGCCTCCCCTACCCTTCCCATTTCTTCCCCTTTTCCCTCTCCCTTTCTCTTGATCTCTTTCTTCCTCTCGCTTTGCTTGCTTTCTCTCTCTGTTTTTTCTTCTCTTCTCTTCTCCTTTCTTTTCTCTTTCTTTCTTTCTCTTCTTTCCTTCCTTTCTTTCTTTCTTTCTTTCTTTCTTTCTTTCTTTCTTTCTTTCTTTCTTTCTTTCTTTCTTTCTTTCTTTCTTTCTTTCTTTCTTTCTTTCTTTCTTTCTTTCTTTCTTTCTTTCTTTCTTTCGCTTTCTTCCCCTTTCTCTCTCTTTTTCTTTCTTTCCTTTTCTTTTCTTTTAATTTCTTCCCTTTTATCTATTTTTTCTTCTTTTCACTTTTGATTTCCTCTGTATTTTCAGTAAGCTTTCTCTACATAGGAAAAAATGTCCAGAGGCATCTCCAGGTCTACATGGTACTTGAATCTTAAATCTCAATGGAAGAGAGATTCTCTTTTCTGACAGTGCCAACAAAATTCTGGAGCAGAACCTACATGACCTCTTCCTATGCATGTACATATTTGTAGAAGGGAGTGCTTTATTTAAGCCTGGGATTAATTCTGTCCAAATCATATGGATTGAGGAAGATTAAATGGAAAGGGAGGGGGACAAGTCATTCAAAGCTGGGGAGGTGGTAATTGTGCAGACAAACGTATGTCCAACATAGGCTCAAATCTACCTTTCCAGCCTCATTGTTTGGCCTATTACTCGATGAAGTGATAACCTGCCCTGAGAGAGTTGCTGATCTGTGACTATATGACATCTTCCCAATTCTGCTCCTTCCCAAGGTATTCTTTTGGTTTAAGGCTTGTCCCTCCAACCCTGCCAATTTTTTGTAGTCATTCATATTATTGTTTTGTTCAAATGATCTTTCTCTCTGAAGATCTCTTTTTAATAGATTGTGGCAAAAAGCCTGCATAACATAAAATTTGCCATCTTAAGCATTTTGAAGTGTATAGTTCTGTAGTGTTAAGTATATTCATATTACTGGCAACCAATCTCCAAAACATTTCTATCTTTCAAAATGGAAACTCATTAAACAGATCTCCAATTACCCCTCCCAACATTACCTGCCAATCATCATTCCACTTTCTATTTTTATGAATTTAACTACTCTAGATATAAGTGGAATCACACAGGATTTGTGGTTTTGTGATGGTTTATTTCAGTTAGTATGTTTTCAAGGTTCATCTATGTTGTAGCAAGTGGCAGAATGTCCTTCCTTTGTACAGCACAATAATATTCCATTGTGTGTGTTTGTTCATCCATTCAGCTGTTGATGGAGGCATGGGTTGTTTCCATCTCTTAGCTAGTTGAATAGTTTTGCTATGAAATAGGTGTTCATGAATCCCTTCATTCCTCCTTCTTCTTCTGTCTCCTCCAAGGAATTAACTTCTCTTGCTCTTATAAGAATGCTGGCTCTTCTCATGCCACCATCTCACTCCACCCATGCTACTCTGTACTCCGTGGCATGCTTTTAAGGTGAGGCATGTATGGGCTATGAGCACCATTTGTTTCACAACTGACATATGCATTCACATTTGTTCTATGGATGGCCAACTAGTTGTAAGATGCTAGAAAAGAATACTACCAAAACTACATAAAAGCTGGTCTCCATTTTTTTTTTTCTAGCTCATTGTTATACACTAATTTTCTTTAGAAAAAAAGAAATGAGCAATTGAAAATTATGAAGTGAGTAGTTAAACCAGATGATCTAAGGAAGACAAATGTTTAGGACCATCTGTCACAATTACTTCTCCATGTTGCATTTAAAGCAGAACATCTGATGTGGGAAATTGTGTGTGTGTGTGTAAAATTCTTTAAAAAATTTTTTTTCACATTAATTGCCATAACTAAATTTCTGAAGGAAAAATTTGTGATTTATTTATAACATTTATAGCTAACAAAGTGATTTCTAGAAGTATATTGCCAGAGAATTACAAACTCCATGCTGAAAAAGGCATAACCAACTGCATGGGAATGAATGGTTTTGCATAGTCTTACTCCAAATGGGTCTAGTTGAAAGTTTTGGCAGCCATCTGAAACTGCAAGTGGGGTAAATTCTTAAAATGTAGTTGTCTTTCCTGTTTTCAGATGCTGATTTCAGTTTTGACATTGCTCCATGATTTTTATAAAAAAGGAGAGAAGCTAAAATAATACTACTTCAATTAGAGTTTAGATATTTTTGGTTTATAAAATATCTACAACGCAAGCATGCAACCTTCTGTTATAAGCATGTTAAGTATTTTTATTTTGTAACAGGATGATTTGATTAAAAGGGAAAGGAGTAGTGATATGTAGAAAACTAATCCCACATCTGCTTCAATATTTCAGGAATAAATCATGCAACATAAAATACAAGCCTTAGATAATCTAAAAGACATTCAACATTGTAGAATGTCTTCTGTATAGTGCTATTTCACCTTTCCAACCAGGTTACTACTTTTTAGCCATAGATAATTTTCATGTGATCTTACTCTCAAAACCTATAAGGAGAATTTGTGTGTTTCTTATGAAAATCAGATTTTGCATAAAAGTAGATTAGTCCTACAAAGTACGAACTATTTTCTCTAAGTTAAAAAAATCTGATAAATGTGGTCTAATGTAAAGCCCCTTAGTCTGAATATAAAAAGACAATCTCTTTTCTTCTAAAACCTTCATACACCATGTGATATTTAGAATTAAGAAGCAAGTTTATGGCAAATTTCCATATCTCTTGGATAAATGAAGAATTCAACTGTGGCAAATTGAGGACAATATTTGTTTCAGTTACATATTTTCCTGTTTCAACATGGAAGTATAAGTTTATATCAAAACTGAAATTACAATTCATGTAGCCTGTGTCATCAACCTGGGACACAGAACAAGGCTTCAGATGTGTCCTCATCAGAAAGGAGTGTCTCTCTATGGAGCATGCATCTAACATCTGCCAGAGAAAAAGAATGCTTATGGACAATGATTCTTGACATAAGGATTAAAATAGCTCGCCTTGAGGGTAAGCTCCATGAGAACAGGGGCTTTTTATAACTTGTCTGGTACTTTATCCCAAGAAACTAGAACAGTATCTGTTCACAAAGTGTCTGAACACAAAGAAATATTGAATAAATGAATAAATTCAGATACCCTATATTGCTTCTTGCATAGATCTCACTCTCAGGAGAACCGTGACCCAGTCCTCTTGGTTTTAGTTCCTAAGTCACTCCCAAATCTATCCACAGCTCTGCATATTCACCACTACCAGTTGCAATAGCCTCTGTACTTGGTCTCTTTGCCTCCACTCTAGTCCTTTCTATGGTAGGCAGACCTCAAAGATGCCTATGTCCTAATTTCCAGAACCTGTGAATATATTAGATTATATGGCAAAGGGTAATTAAAATTGCAGATGGAATTAAGGTTGCTAATCAAGTGACCTTGAGATAGGGGAGATTATTCTGGATTATCTCAGTGGGCCCACTGTAATTTCAAGTGTCAGATGTAAAAGAGGGAAGTAGAAGAGTTAGTGTTAGAGTGATATGATACAAGAAAGACTTGATTGGCCATTGTTGGCTTTGAAGACGGAAGGGGGCAATGAGCCAAGCAATCTGGAAGCTGGAAAAGATAAGAAAATAAATTATATCCTAGAGCCCCCAGAAAGGAATGCACCCCTGTCAGCAACTTGTTTTTAGCTCAGTGAGATCTGTTATGAACTTCTGAACATCAGAACTTTAAGATAATAATTTATGTGATTTAAGCCACTAAGTTTGTGTTAATTTGTTACAGTAGCCATAGAACAGTAATATATCCTCCAAATGAATCTCATCAGCAATACTTTCCCATCCAGAACTTCCCAGTAAAACACTTGAATGATTTTGCTGTTCCTTTTGAAGTGAAGACAATATTGCTTGATAGGATCTATCTACAAGGCTCTGCCTGGACTGACCTTCTGCAGCTCTGCAGTCACATCTTCTTCCAAGCTCACCTTGAATGCTTGTCTACACTCTAGCCACACCAGCCTTCATGATATCCTATGGTTCCTTCTAACACAGAGTCTGTTGCCCCTTTTCAGTTGGTTAGCTCCTGCTCTTCTTGCAAACCTCAGGTGAAAATGACTTTTCAAGGAGGCATCTCTGACCTTTATAACAAACAGTTTCTGATTCAAACCTGTGATAACACTGGATAATGAGCCTCTCTTGTAAACAATTATTAAAAGTGTGATTTCACATTTGTTCATGTGGCTCTTTGATTAAAATCTGCAACCTTTATGTAATTGCCCAGTGGGTTCTTCTTGCTTGCTGCACAGATAAAACCAATTCACTGAGACAGTGATATTGCAGTAGAGAAAGAGTTTAATAAACACAGAGCTAGCCAAGGAGAAGGACAAGAGTTTATTACTCAAATCAGCCTCCCCTAGAAATTAGAGGCTAGGATTTTTATGGCTATAATTTGGAGGGCAAGGAACTAGGAAATGGGTGCTACTGATTGGTTGAGGATGAAATTATAGGTGTGTGGAAAACAGTCCCCATGCACTGAGTCTGCCTCTGGGTGGTGGTCACAGGATCAGTTAGTTGTCTTGAGTCATGGGTCTGGATGGAGTCAGTGGTCAGAATGCAAAAGTCTGAAAAACACCTCGAAAGACCAATTTTAGGTTGTATAACAGTGAGGTTTTCTATAGGAGCAATTGGGGAAGTCACCAATCTTGTGACCTCTGGCTACATGACTCCCAAATAGCAAGGAATTATAGAAAAGGAAGTTGGGGGACAATGGCTGGTTATTGTTTAACTATGCCTACATTTTAGCAGAATTCAGGCCTCTCTCATAATCCTAATAGCCTCATAGCCTTTCATCAATTAGTTTTACAAAGGAGGAAAGGAGTGGGTTAGTTTTAGGGAGGGACTATTATCATCTTGCTTCAAAGTTAAACTATAAACTAAATTCCTCCCATGGTTAGCTTGGCCTATGCTCAGGAATTAGGGAGGGGAACTTACCTGTGAGACTAGAAGCAAGATGGAGTCAGCCATGCTAGACTTCTCTCACTTTTGTGAAGGTGGTCTCATGCTTAGCATGATTCCTGGCATGCAGCAGACATTCAAAAAATATTTGTTGAGTAACAGAATGAATGAATGCGGCTGGATCTCCAGAAGACTGAATCCCAGAGTTGTTGTGGTTTAATCCCTTACAGAATCACCCTCAGGGAGAGAGGAATTTTAATGTTATTCTCTGATCAAAGGATATGCTAGAAATCTGTTAACTGTGTTTCCTGTGGGATTTTGGTGAGAATTTTCCATCATGTTACTCAGTTTTCTGTTTTGAAATAACTTTGCTTTCCCAGAGACAGTAATCTGTTTTCTTTCTTTTGTAGTGGACAATTAGGAGAGCAGCGCAAATCCACAACTTTCAGGACCAAAGCACACATAACCCAGCTGCTGGAAGAATTGAGAACTGATGACTTATAGCTAAGGCCTCCTCCCATCCATGCCTTCATTGCCTTCTCATAAAGAGCCACCTGGCTCAATGTGACTCACTGCACTACAGGAACAGCTTGTATCCGATGATGGTACAATCTGGGTAGTGGGGTGAGGGGCATAAAGATTTGTGTTATTCAAATGGGAACAACTCTGCAGAGCCATCCTTACTTTAATGCTACCCACCAAGGAGCTTTATTTGCTGGCCTCACAGCCCAACTCCTCTCTCTACCCATCTGGTTTTGCTCACTCTCCCACAGGTGCTATTCCCCAGAGCACTCACCAGGAAACCCCATCAATACAAATCTCTGTCTAAAAGTGTCTTTCCTAGAGAACCAGATCCTAGAGAACCAGACTTATAACCTTCTCTTTCCCCAAAATGATAATTGAGTGATTATATCCTCCTTTAATTTTTCCTGGAATATAAGAAACCCAGCTAAAGAAGCTCAGATAGTTCCCTTGACCCCCTTCATGGGCAGGAAATGGAGGGTTCATTTCACTCAGCCCAATCGCTGGCCACTCCTTGTGGGAGGGAGCGTGTGGATGAGTGAGTGTGGGAACCGGAGTGAACGAACACTGAAACTGGCTGGTAACTCCTGTATGGAAGGAGCAGGCTCTGTGTGGGCCCTGCCGCAGCGTCCAAGTGTTTTACAACCAATGCTCTTTCAGCTGTGCCGTATGGGGATGGCCAAGTGCCAACCAGCTCAGTGGAGGATCAGGATGTCAGCCCCTGCCCTCTTGGCACCCGAGTTCTTTTCTGGTGTCCAGGAAGAATCAGGTCACATGAACTGTTTGAAAGTTGATGAATGTGGAACACTTTATTGAGTGGTGAGTGGCTCTCGGCAGAAAGGAAGGTTGGAAAGGGAATGAGAAGGTGATCTTTCCCTGAAGCCTGACCCTCTCTGATGCTGCACCGTCTGAAGTTAGCCATGTCTATCCATATTCTCTGATGCTCAATTGCTTCTCTGCCCACTGCTCAGCCACTTGTATCCTTGACGCTCAGCCACTTGAGTTGCTCTGCCTGCTGAAGTATTTTATGGACATAGGATGGGGCGGGGCAGGCCAAAAAGGCAACATTTGGGTGGAAAAACAGAGTCAGCTGTTTTCACTTAGGGCCATGGTTCCAGGCTTAAGGGTGGGGTTTAGGAGACCAGACTTTCTGTATGATTTCCCTTCTCTGAAGAGGCACATCTAACTGCCTTTAGAATATGGACGATGATCAATCTTAGGTACTCTCTGCTGAAAGGGGGCGTTGTTTGGGGAAAACAACAGCCAGATTCCTCCCAGAGGTCTATCCAAGGGTCCCCAGCAAAAGAAAGCCATCGTCTGAGGATCCAGCTGCCTGCCTGTTTGGAGTTTGATGGCCTCCAGGCAAGAGAAAGAAACAAGTTTTACAAGGTGAAGTATGCATGGGTCAAATATGTGCATTACGCAGGGAAAGAATTGAGTGCCAAAGATTACAGAAATAAGAAGCAAAACATACCAATCATTCTGAAAACAATATTGTGCCTCATGGTATAGAACAGAACAAAGGCAGGAACAGCAGGTGTAGGCAAGACTATAAAGAGGATATCCATAGAAGATTTATTATTAACACTAATCTTTTGAGATTTTTGGCTTGAGGTCCCTGATCTCTTCACATTGGTACTTTGGGTGCTCTTCTGGGTTGATGGAGGTAACCCTGTCAGCTTCTCAGGCCTTTATTTGGGTATAATGAATCCAAGAATCTACTTTAGTGACCTTTACTGCCATAGGAATAGAAAGTATAGTGTAAGGTCCCTCCCAGTCTATGCCTGAGAGGGAGAAAAGAAAAAAGTGTTTTTACCAGTACCAGGTCCCCTGGGTTGAACAGAGGTGGCTCTAGTTCATGGAACTGGGCCTCTGACAGTTGTTTCAATTCCTGATGGAATCGAGCCAAAGAAGTTATATGTTTAATTAAGTCAGAGTTTTCTTGGTCTAGCAAGAGATCATTGGTGAGAAACGGCTGTCCCTACATCATCTCAAAGGGACCCAAACCTAGCTTCGAAGGGGTGGTGAAGACAGCTTTTTGCCCATTCTGAAAGACCGGAAATCACGATGAGGGTTATTTACCCTCTTTCAGCAATAACCCAGGGTACGAGGGAGGGAGAAAGCAGGCATCCCCCTTTCTCCTCCGTCTTTGTATCCTCAAGTCCCAGCAACCTTGGCAGGTGCCACCCATGGGTGCCAATGTGGCTTGCACCCATGAAGCAGGGAGGGCCTAGAGAATAGGAATTATACACACTCACCTATGCCTCTACCTCTCCTACTGTTGACAACCTTTGAGTCCCTGGGCCTCATTTGTGCCTTGGAGCATGACCTCCTTCCCTGAAGCAGGGGTTTAATTAGCAGGAATTAGCTCCGCCCACTTAAACTGTGCCTGTTGCCTGGCTTTGGAGCCCTCAGATCTGGTTTTCCTTTCTAGGGCCTCCATCTGAAGCTTGGAGTCTAGTTTGAGACAAAAAGTTATTTCAGGGACTGCACGGGTTCATTTAGATTAAGCTCCAGATGGGTCATGCCAAATTTGCAGTTATCAGCCAGGAGGGGTCGCTCCTCTGTTGCCTCCCAATCGTAAGCAGAGTACTGAGGTAGGAAGGGGATCCTCTCACTTGGAAAAGAAAAGAAAACAAACAAACAAACAAAAACAGGTTAAAGTGCACAAGGGAAGGAGATCTGGGGGAAGAGCCTCTTGCTCTATGGAAATGGGTTCCTTTAATCATTATATCCCTCGCCTGATAAGGACCCCTCAGCCACTGGAGGAAAGGCTTCGCTGGCGCCCGTGTGCTAGCATCTCTGCAGTTTGTACCAAAACTCTTAACATTGTTAAAGAAGAGATAGGAGCCATTTGAAGCCGTGAAAGAAGAAAAGCTACAAAGATACCACAGCAAAGTCTGGGGGTCTTGGCCGATGCCTGTTAGGGTGGTAGGGGACAGAGTTCAGTCTTGGGGCTTTCCAGCAACACTGAGGAGTAGCCTCAGCCAGATTCCTTCGGTTCCCCAGTATCTTATTCTGGTCTTGGTCAACAGCTAGACTTCTGTGAAGGGAAACAGACCACAGAACCAACATTCCTTTCACCCAAAAGGGAGACATTTCCATATGAACTCACTTGTCCGACATAACCTATATGAGCCAGCAGATGAGACAGATTAGTTCTCTTAACCCCTTTGCCGGCAGGAACTGGAGTGGCTCATTACACTCAGCCTGTCGCTGGTCACTCCTTGCAGGAGGGAGTGTGTGAGTGAGCAAGTGTAGGAACCACAGCGAGCAAACGCTGGAACTGGCTGGTCACTCCTCTCTCGAGGGAGCAGGCTCTATGCGGGCCCTGCAGCAGCATCCAAACGTGTTACAATCAATGCTCTTTCAGCTCCGCTATCCAGGGACAGCTAAGTGCCAACCAGCTCAGTAGAGCGTCAGGGTGGCAGCCCCTGCCCTCTAGACACATGGGCTCTTGTCCAGCATCCAGAAAGAATCAGGTCATACTCACTGTTGAAAGGTGATGAATGTGGAAGACATTATTGAGCGATGGGTGGCTCTCAGTGGAAAGGGAGGCTGGGAAGGGGATGGGAAGGTAATCTTTCCCTGAAGCCTGGTCATCTCTGGCCAGGCCCCTCTCTGAAGACACACTACTGAGGTTAGCCTTGTCTATCTGTAGTTTCCAACACTCAGTTGCTTCTCTGCTTGCCGCCTAGCCGTTTGTACTACTCTGCCAGCTGAAGTCTTTTATGGGCACAGGATAGGGGCAGGTTAGGCCAAAAAGGCAATATTTGGGCGGAAAAATGGGATTAGCTGTTTTCACTTAGGGCTGCAGTTCCAGGCTTAAGGGTGAGGTTTGGCTGGAAGCCCAGCCCTTCTGTATCAATAGCCCCCTTTTATTTTTCCTGGAAGATAAGAAACACAGCTAAAGAAGCTCAGATGGCTCATATGATCTACTTACTCACACATGTGGCCTAGGCTATTGACATACCTGTTTGTCCAGATGCTCTCCTTTTATTTATATTGTACCATTATTTTATTGGTACCTCAAGTCTGAGGGAGAAGGCAGGATTTCAATGAAGGCAAACAAACCAAATAAATAGGAGTATAATCTGCTCAGAACACCAGAAAAACCCACTAAGCCCCAGAGATTTGAGTTTACTTTGGGTATGTAGAAATTCCTTGCACTAAAGGGAGGTGGATGTGCCCTGATACTGGACATCCTGATTGTTCTTTTTCCAGTGGCCTGCCATTAGGGTATGGTTATGACTGCCTGAAGTAAAACTCAGAAAAGGATGTGAGTGCACTTGTCTTTTCTTTAAATTTACCTCTTGCCTAACAAGCAAATGGGGAGGAAAAAAAAAGCTAGCTATAAAATGGGAAACTCAAGAGGCAGATGGTCCATGGCTGAGTCAATCTTCCACATCTTCACCCTCTTAGACAGTTGCCTGTAAATAACCCTCATCGTGATTTCGATTCTGCACCAATTCAAGTCATGTATCTCGTGAGAAATGAAGCAGAATGCTGTGTTACTCTTATAAAGCGGGTGTGACTCTGTCAGTTCCTCATTTTTCAAACCCTTGTAACCAAAATTACCAGACACAGAAATAGCGTGAGGATTAGATAGAAACATTTCCTGATACAGTTTGCCTCATTTACATAAATCTCATAGGTTCACCATTTTTAACAAGGAGAAAACAAAACTTTTGAAACTGTGTTGTGGCTGGAGTAGGGGAATTATTGGGTATGCTAACATAACCAGTAGACTGCTTCTTAATCCCCTGTCAAAGATATTTGTATTTTTTGATCTTGTTTTCTCATTTGAAATTTAATTTCATAAAGTAAAATCAGAAACATGAACCTTCTTGATAATGGTGAGGGAAATTCTGAGATCATTTCCCCCCCTTACTATGCAGGTCTTCCTTGAGAACACTAAATCCTTTTAATAAGAGAACAGTTTACATAGCCTAACACGTCTAATCTGGTGCATTACTCGTTAACAGCAAACTATTTGCTGCCAGAAATCCTCATATGATATTCAATGTAGACCTCAGAGACCATGATAACCAGCACACTTACCTGGGTAATGTCTGAGTATCCTAGCAGAGAAAAGAGTTGGAGTGATTCTATAGATTGTTTCTCCATAAAATAGAACTGATCTGATAATTTAAGTTAGCAAAGAGAGCTAAATCATAAGAAAAATTTGCTTTTTAAATCAGTTTATTCTGATAATGATCCTAAGAAATGTGGCTTCTTTTAGAAGTAAAGTATTTTAAAACAAACAAACAAACTTGGGAGATTAAGATAATTACTTAGCAAAGTTAAGACAGTGTTCTGGAATGTGGCTTGCAGAAATGAATCCTGATGCAAGAACGTCAACCCAGCCCGTAGGAAGGTAACAGGAAAAAGTGGTAATAAAAGTTTTGGCCCAATTATATTTTTTAAAAGCCCTATCTCATTCTCCCAGTTTGCCTATAAAATCACTAAGTAGAGAATGGAAAACAAAAAAGAAAAGATTTTAAAAACTTAGAAGAATGTTATTAGGACACGATATCATTGCCATTATAAAAGGACTGCAATGGGTTTGACAGTAACGTGGTCAGACATCGCAGGTTAAGGGCATAGTCCCCTACGAATGCCCTCATCACAGACAGCAGCTGAAAGTTCAGAGGACCCGAGGTCATCCTCACTTCTGACCATCTGGCTCCAAATTCAGGGGTTCTCATTACCCCTTTCAGTGTGATAATTTGCTAGAATGACTCCCAGAACTTAGGAAAGCATTATGCTTGTGATCATAGTTCTATTATAGCAAAAGACATACCAATCAGAAGCAGCCAATAGGAAAGATGCACAGGGCAAGGTCTTAGATGGTCCTAAACACAAAGCCTCAGTTGTCCTGTACACAAGGAGTCAGCTCGTGTTACCTTCCAGCACATCAATGTGTGACAATACTTATCACCACCCAGGAAAGTTCATCCAAATTTTGGTGTCCAGAGTTTCCCCTGGGATTTCATTATGCAAGCTTGATTGATTGAATCATTGGCCATGTGGTTGAACTCAATCTCTAACCCTGCTCTCCTTCCCAGAGGATGGACTGTTATCACCTAGCTTAAAACCTGAACTCTCTAATCATTTAGTTGGTCTTTCTTTATGTCTGGCTTGACCATCATTGTGAATCATTGAATTAGCATAAACTATCAAAGAACCTACCAGGCGTTACCTCATTAGTATAAACTCAGGTATGGTCCCAGAGGCCCACCATGAATATCAAAGACACTCCTAACACTCTGGCAGTTGTAAGGGTTTAGAAGATAAATTCCAGTAACCACAGAGAAAAGCCAGCTAAATTCTTCATTTGACGAAAAGAAACCAAAATATAGGAGAGTTGCCTCATAAATAAAAGAACATAGCAGTTTGACATAACACTTAAATGTTTAGAGTATTTGTGTAATTATGAATACCTAAATAATTCTGGGGCACAAATTCTGTCTGTGCTTAATGAGCAAACTTCAAGGTGAAAGTATGGCATTCATTGCCCCAAATAGTAGCAAATTGCAGTTTGAAGAGCGTTTTTATTTCTGAAAGTTTCAAGTGTCCAACATCCATTTTCATTAAACAAAGAGTGGCTTGAATTACCAGGACAGCAGAAATTATGGAAGGTGTTAGATGGCTTTATGTGATACGGAATACGACAATTTTTTTGGTAAAATGTGAAAAACAGAAGGTTTTATTTTGATTCAAAATATACCTCACTGTATAAATTAATCTAATTTTTTGAAAGTAAATCAAGATTTATTTTGACTTATTTTGTGTTAATCACCATCTTGCGCGAGAAATACGTTGAAAGATACTTAAAAACTAATATGTTCTAATGTATGATTAAGACAGTGATATTAATTCACTGAGTTCTATATTTAAATGTTTGCAATTAAATATTGTATAATGCTAATTTTATTTCTTTTTTCTAACAACCTACTTTACAATATGTGGAATTTTAAGACCTGGTTGCTGAATAAGTGAATCACAGATATTGTTCACATGGATCCAATTATGAAATAAGTACTTCTAGCTTTATATTTTAAGTTTTTTCATTTTCTGCCTAAACATTTCCAAAACATTAGATGGTGTTAATCTTATTTCATTTTCCAAAAAGATAATCACAAAAGGTATCCCTGAATTACTTTGTAAAGTCTTAGCTCTTTGAGCCCAAAAGCAAGTTTTAAGCTTTAGTCTAAGCAGTACCTAGTCTAAAGGTAATCATTTTCTCAGGCATTTTAGATTTCAGAAAGGTACTTCCATTTGGAAAACCCCCAAAATAATTTTTCCTCCCTCAAAGATATTAAGGATTATGGTTTGCAGAAGGGCATATTGATTAAAGAAAAAAAAGTACAGATGTGAGAATTAAGTGTGACTGGAAAAGTCACGCAAATGACTAGCATGTAAGAGTTTCTTCCACTTCTTTTCTTTCCTTCCTCCCTTCCTCTCTTTTCCTCTCCTCGTCCTTTCCTCTTTTGCTTATTTTCAACCATATGATGCTTAGCAAGAGAGAAGTTTTTAGTTTGCAAATAGTAGACATTTCTCCTACTTATTTACAGATATTTAAAATGTTATTCTTCTAACTAAAGTCATCTCCTTGTTCTGTTAAGTTTTAGCACCTTTTGAAAAAAACAAATTCAAAAATCTTAGATCACTGGAGTGAAAAGTAATAAAGCTCTTTATTTTTGTTTGTGTTAAGTTCCAGAGCAGGAAAATGCTTCATTATTTGGTTGGGTAATAATGAAATCCAGAATATTATACTATTCATATTCCAAGCATGCAGCCCTGGGCAATTCAGGAAATGTGCGGGTATTGAGCCAAGCTCCTTGTAAAAGCATTTCTCATTTGGTTCTTGTCATCAAGTGAAGTGGAAGCAGTAGCCAGATCAAGACCTGGGAAAGGGCCAGGGTGATGAGTGGAAAGGTCACTTGAGATCAGGGTCTTCCCTAATCATCATTGCAAAAGAAAGGACACTCTGGTATTTCTCCAGCCAAGCTTAGCAACTTTGCTCATATCTGACCTCCACAGGCCTAGAAACAATTCTCAGCTTTTTCTTTCTCCCACTACATTCTCTGCTTTCTCAGTTCAGACATCATCTTCATTAAATATCCTCCTAGAAAGAATGTGGTGAGTGAATTCGCGCTAATAAGTTAAAGTGACTGAGATAAGCCAACTATCCCCTTATCCTCCCAAAGGATATTACCCCTGAGAGATGACACTTTGGTTCAAAGGAATAAAGGTTTAATAATAACATTTTAAGAAGGCAAAAGGGATGATGGCCATTTTGTAGATGATTTGATTATAACCTAGCCAGCATGAGAAAATAATAGAAAAAGATTAGAACTAAGAGAAACAGATGAGATATAATAAGAGATTTACAACAATCAATAACTTCCTTAGATATAAGTTATATCTAGCTAAAATAAATAATGATGAGAGAGGGTGGGGATTTTTTTATTGAATAGAAAAAAGGAGAGTTTATAACATATCCAGGAATAATCTTCCAAAGCATGTGATGGTCAGCTTCCAAAGCTGGTCAGCATATATGAATAAAGCTACAATAATACATTGAGAGGTATAAAAGAAGAGTTGAATATGCAGAGTTATATAAGATAAACTTGTACAGGAAAATTACTTTTGTTTTGAAAGAAGTCAATTCTTGCTAAATTAATTTTTAAAATACTAACATAACTACCAATAGGACATTTTTTGAGGGGTGATTAAAATAGTGAATGCATGTGAGGTGCTTAGAATAATGCCTGGCACTTAATCATTTGTATTTCCCCTTTTGTGAATTGTTCATGTCCTTTCTTGATTTCCCTATGATGTGTTTATCCCTTTAAATTAATTTCCCCAAGGTCACATAGTTAGAAAATAAAGAAAAAGAAATCATTCTAATCTTTTCCTCATCTATCAAAGGAAGATAATCATATCTACTCTTAAGGTTATTTGGAGTATTAAATGAGATTATGTAGGCAAAATGCTTTACAGAATGCTGGGAACTTGGTAAATATTCAATGTCGTTTAAAGTATTGCTGTATTTACAACTGGTTTATAACTGTTATAAATAGTGAATGCATAGTATTATTATTTTTTTAAAGGGATAAACATGTCATACGAAATCAAGAAAGGGCGTGAACAATTCACAAAAGAGGAAATTCAAATGATTGTCAGGCAATTATTCTAAGCATCTTACATGCATTCATTGTTTTAATCCTTAGAATAACTCCACAAGGTAGACACTATTACTATTTTCACTTTTATGAGATGAGGAAATGGATGCACAGAGAGGCTAAGACACTTGTGTATAATCACACAGTTAGTAGTATAATATTTATTTCTCAAGCTGTTTCAGTGAATATAAAATATAATTTGAAAATTCTTTTGCATATCAAAAAACTTTTAACCTATTTTAATAATTATTATTAATAATAAAATATTAAAATGTATTTTGATGGAAATTGATTAAATTGTTTCCTCTCATGCTCACCAAGCTTAACAATAGTGTAAAAACTAAATTTTATTGACTGACTTGAGTCATTCTATGTTATTGAATTTCTTCTACTAAAGAAACTAAAAACATTTGGTGCTTGTGAAGAAGGGAACTGGGAGACTGGGGACAGGATTAAGAGGAACATTTTCAGAAACCTAAAATAAGTCTTTTCAATAATGGTCTAAAATACCAGAATTACTAGTGATAAAAATAATATTAAATGAACAAGCTTTGGAATCAGGATTATGAGTTTATTTCGTAAATTACAATCAACTTTTAATTTATACAAAAGAGTAGAAAATCCCTTTGTAAAGTTCAGCTCCAGTATTCAGATTAGGAAGACATTCCATTGATATGACTTTTATCCCATTCTTAATTTTCATGAGTAAATAATCTATGACATAAAATATTATAATACTGGCTTACAGGTAATATGCCATTCTTTTTCCCAACAGAAGAAAACACTTAAAAATATTAAATATGTAAGAATCCTTTGCCTTTCACAGCTTCCCCTTGTTGGGTACGTGAATTTCCTTGTAATAAACTACGTGTACCCAGTCAAGTGACACTGATGAAATTATGATGCAAAAAATTATGGACTATTTGTCATATTCCTTTATTAGAGAGCTAACAACTAATTCAATTCCATTGATAGGGTTTGGTAATGATAAAACAAAAAATAAATAAGAAAACTAAAACAAAATAATAAAATGGAAAACTGGCAACCTAAAGACAGCAAAATAATAGGAGATTATATGTAGAAAATTCACCTACTCAGGCTGGGCACTGTGGCTCACGCCTGTAATCCTAGCACTTTGAGAGGCCGAGGCTGGCAGATCACTTGAGGTCAAGAGTTTGAGACCAGCCTGGCCAACATGGTGAACCCCTGCCTCTACTAAAAATACAGAAATCAGCCTGGTATGGTGGTGGGCACCTGTAGTTCCAGCTACTTGGGAGGCTGAACATGGGAGGTGGAGGTTGCAGTGAGCCAAGATTGTGCCACTGCACTCCAGCCTGTGCAACAGAGTGAGACTCCATCTCAAAAAAAGAAAAGAAAAGAAAAGAAAATTAGCCTACTCAATTAAAAAGTCTCAAGTATAAGGAGGCACTTCGTAGTTTAGACTTAGATGACACTAAGAGGTTCTAAGTGTGAGGAGCTCAACAGTAGTATCTGGAGCCTGCTGGGATCCTTACTTACTTGTTGTTGTTCTTCGCCAGGCAGAACAACAAGGCCGAGAGTCCACACTAGAGATGGAGAAGCAGGATGTTTTAAGGAAATGACCTTGATGCAATGGTAACCTTCCAGTGTACAACCAGGAGAACTATCCCAGAGGTCACAGACTAGAAAGATTCAGAGACTAAACTGAAATTGTCAAAGCTGGTGGTTAATTGAATCAATGTAAAACAGAGTGAGACTCAAGAAAAAATATATGGTGTGGTAAAGACACCGGAGAGGGTAGAGGGTTAAAAGAACCATGCTATGTGAGTTCTGCATCACACTATGTTTCTAGGTCTTATCTCTCTCTCCACCTTTATCAGCTCTCTCTATTGTCTGCATGATTACAAGCACCAGGGTTGATTGCGAGCAAGGGACTCAGCAGATGGGTAGTGCCTGGAGTCAACACTTGCGCTGTAGAAGAGACACAGGGACAAGTCGGCTTGGTCTCAGCTTCCACATTAACTTACTGAGCAGCTGTGGATTCTATCTGCACATCTCAGGCAGAGGATACCTGGCCAGAATGGGTGTCACTAGTGAGTTGAGGCAATTTAAACTCTTATGCCTATTCAGTGTCCCATGAATATTATATTTGGCCTCTCTCTTAACTCATCAACATTTAACAGACCATGAATTTTTGCTGCCTTTGGTCTTTCCATCCCCACCTTTGTTTAACACACTGATGTGCTTCTTTCTCTCCCTGTGTCTGACATAGTTCACAGGTCATTAACTTGCTAGCTATGCTTAATACCTACTATGAGCTTCTATGTCTCACAAGCTCCTTTTATACTTACTATTTATATTTAGTATTTCTTGAGAGTTGTATCAATTATATTTGCTTTTCTTGTCTTTTACAAAATAATTGAATATTCTTAAATAACACAACAGACACCCCTTACAAGGAGGAGGGTATGAACAGAGAAAGAGAGCTTGGGAATATGCAGAGGGTGGACTTCTGTGTGTTTGTGGAAATTAGTTCTACAATATGGAATTGCCCTCTGGGAGCTGACAAAGAATGGACAAGGTGTTCCTCTTCCCTCTTGGTCCTTCCCATATTCCCTCTCAGTCCTAACATTCTGGACTGTGTCTATTGGTTTGCATGGATGATTTATAGCCAGGCACTGAAGAATACTCTCTACATAGCTGTATACTTAGAAACAGCCCTTTTTATAAACTGTACTATGCTGTTCATTCCTGTACCATTACATCTTTCCCTAGAACGAATAAATTATTTACTTTGCATCCACAAGGCTTAACTAGAAAAACATACCAAAAATCATAGTATCCAAGTAATGAAGAAAGGGGAATACAGACTTTCCCAGGCAGATGACTCCTAAATTGTTCAAGATAGAATTCAGACACAGTATTTCGATTGTGAGTAAGACATAAAACTGGAATTCATCAAGTATCCTAGCCTATAATTCCTATAACAACTCATTTGTGTTTTCTGTTCAAGCCATACATTTGATTCTGACCGTTCAACCCTGTAAATTCCAGCTGAACTTTAGCTAAGTTCTAATATAAGAGAGAAAAATCCCCACTATTACTTACAGCATAAGACTTTCTTCTTTGTTTTTCATCTTGGATCGTGGAAATCACCAAAGTTTTACTGTTGTGTCTTAAGATTCTCATCCGAGGGGGTGGGTAAGTGCGAATCCAATGTATTTGGTAATTTCTATTTTACCAGGCAGTTACTCTGTAGGATGTCTGCCACACTAAGACAAATACATTTTAAAAATAAATATTTTGCAATTTGAATTTTCTTATCCAGGTAACTTAATAATCATCTAAAGACTGTTATTAAGGCCAAAAGCTGAAGATGTCCAGATGCATAAGTAACAAAATACTTCCATGAAAACAGATGCCAGTTTCATCACAGGAAATCCTGACTGCCAAAACTGCACTGTTCAGAGTTACATACTGTTTAAATCCTAAAAGTTGGTTTTAACCAAGGTGTATTTTATGCTTAATTTTAACGGGAACCAGTTTTCTATATTTTAGGTACATTTTCTATTTAGAGAAATTATGAGAAAGATTATGAGGAAATATTCAAAGTTTAAAAATTAAAGTTTTTTTTAATGATTATTTGATAATGAAACTGGTTGTGTAAAGTGATGCAAAACAGTGCTAAATTGATGTTAATGTGTTTTTGTGAGCATATATTTGTATACTGTATAGCACTTTTCCTTGAATGTATCTGGGGTGGAAAATTATGAAAGAGTGAAGATTTCAATGCAAATAATAAGTATATACAAGATAATATATAGCTAAATTCAGAAATGTCAAATAGGTTTTATTTTTGTATCCCATATAGTAAAAAAGCTTAGCAAAGTGGCTCATACAAGGTGCTACTGTGCATTTGTTGAATAAATAAATGTAACATTTTACCTTATTATTGTATCCATATTTTTGCAAAGAATTTTGGGTGAAACAAGAGGTTCTCTTTTTCTTTGCAGTAACACACAAGGGAAAAAAAAGATCACCGTCTTTCAGAATTGTTCCAAGAACATTAAGGGAGGGAGGAAGGTTATCTGTGATTATATATTACTGGAATCTCCCCAGAACTAGAGCAATTCCCTGTGTTGTTGTCCTGGGAGAAAAATACCAACTGTGATCCTCAAATATCATTCTACCCTGCCTCCTAAGTACTCTCCTCCACTGACTCATCCTCACTCTAGGCCTCCCTTACCCCAGCAATTTCTCCCACTTCTTGACATGGCTTCTTGCTAGTGAAAAATGGATTGGAAGAGTGTTCATCTCCAAATGATTGGCCCATGGAGACAGAGTTTAAGTAATTAGAGATAGCTTCACAGAGGAGGTGGAATTAAAGAGATGGGGATTTGATAGGTGAAGGAAAAAGAGCATTGCATGTCAAAGGTTAAGCAGCATAGTTAGAAACCACAGCTTAGGGGTTGTGATTGCACCTCCTGTAAAATATGGATGCATAGGTTATACAATGGTGGGTTTTTAAAGGAGTTAGGTTGCATCAGTATTCAAAATAATCAATAAATGTAAATCACCATATCAACAAGCTAAAAAAAGGACAAAAGCCTTGATCATGTCACCAGAGGCAGTAAAGGCATTTGATAAAATTTAGCATCCATTATGAAAGAACTCTCAGCAAATTAAAAACAGAAGACAATTTCCCCAACTTGATAATAAAGGGAATATATAAAAAGCCTGGAGCTGGTAACTTAATAGGGAAAGTCTGAATACTTTCATCTTACAGTTGAAGATAATGCAAAGATGAAAGATGTCTGCTTTCATCATTCCTATTTAACATTGTACTGGAGGTCTTAGCCCCAGACGATGGCTAGGACAGATGATTTATACAATCATCCGAAACTCTCCGAAAAAGCTACTAAAATTAATCAGTGAGTTTAGTAAGGTCACAGGATAAAAAGTCCATGCATGAAAATCATGATTCACTATAGTGACAATAAAAAATAAAAATTAATACAACAGTACCATTAAAACAGCACTAAAATATAAAATACTTAGAGGTAATTCTAATAAAGTATGTGTAAGATATGTATGTTGAAAGCTATGTAAAATTAGTAAAAATAGGTTCAGGGAGTACATGTGCAGGTTTGTTACATGGACAAATTATGTGTTGCTGGGATTTGGTATACAAATAATTTTGTCATTCAGGTAATGAGCATAGTACCTAATAGGTAGTTTTTTCTTAAATCGCCATCCTCCTCCCACCCTTCTCTCTCAAGTAGGCCCTGGTGTCTATTGTTCCTCTTTTTGTATCCATATATAGTCAATGTTTAGCTCCCACTTATATAAGTGAGAACACGTGGTACTTGGTTTTCTGTTCCTGTGTTAATTTGCTTAGGATAATGGTCTTCAGTTGCACCCATGTTGCTGCAAAGGACATGACTTCATTCCCTTTTTATGGCTGCATAGTATTTCATGGTGTATATATACCACATTCTCTTTATCCAGTCCACTGTTCATGGGCATCTAAGCTGATTCCATGTCTCTGTTGTTGTGAATAGTGCTGCGATGAACATGTATGTGCATGTGTTATTATGGTAGGATGATTTATATTCCTTTGGGTATACATACCCAGGAATAGGATTGCTGTAAGGAGGGTGAGGATCAATATGGTAGTTTTTTCAGTTCTTTGAGAAATCTCCAAACTGCTTTCCACAATGGCTGAACTAATTTACAGTCCCACCAGCAGTGTATAATGATTCCTTTGTCTCCACAATCTCACTAGTATCTATTATTTTTTGACATTTAGTAAAAAAATTTAGTCATCTAAAGCTATGCTGACTGGTGTGACATTGTATTTCATTGTGGTTTTGATTTGCATTTCTCTAATGATTTGTGATGTTGTGCATTTTTTTTTTCATGTGCTTTTTGGGCACGTCTATGTGTTCCTTTAAGAAGTGTCTGTTCATGTCCTTCACCTGTCTTTTAATGGGGTTGTTTGTTTTCTGCTTATTGATTTAAGTTCCTTATAGAATTTGGATATTAGACCTTTGTCAGGTGCATAGTTTACAAATATTTTCTCTCATTCTGTAGGTTGTCTGTTTACTCTGTTGATAGTTTGAGGGTTTGTTTGTTTCTATTCAGAAGTTCTTCAGTTTAACTAGGTTTTATTTGTCAGCTTCTGTTGAGATTGCTTTTTCATAGGTTTCCTTATAGAGTTTTTATAGTTTTAGTTTACACATTTAAGTCTAATCTATCTTGAGTTGATTTTTGTGTCAGGGAGAGATCCAGTTTCAATCTTCTGCATTATTCCAGCATCGTGTATTGAATAGGGAGTCCTTTGCCCATTGCTTGTTGTTGTCAACCTTGTCAAATATCAGATGGTTGTAGGTATGTGGCTCAGCAGGCTTTTACAATAGAAACTGAAAAAAAATGTATTAAAAAATGTATATGGAAAAGCAAATTACCTAGAATAGCAAAAGAAATTTTGAAAAAGCAGAACAAAGTTAGATGATTCATACTACCTGATTTCAAGATTTACCATACAACTGGAGTAATAAAGCCAATGAATTTTTGTAGAAGGGTAGACATATAGAACAATGGAATAGAAGACAGACTAGATATAAAAACATGTGCATATAATTAATTGATTTTTGACAAAGGCGTCAAAGTTATTTCATGAAGAAAGAATATTCTTCTGAAGAAATGATGCTGGAACAATTACATGTTTGAAAAATGAACTCAAACCATATTAAAAAACAACTCAAAAGGGATCATATGTCTCAATGTAAAACCTAAATTTGTAAAACCTAACTTTATAAAACTTTTGGAGAAAATGTAGGAAAATAACTGATGACCTTTTACTCTGCAAAGATTTCTTAAATATGACACCAAAACCATGAGCCAAGAGAAGAAAATATAGACAAATTGGATTGCATCAAAATATAATACTTCTCTAGAAAGATGTGATTAAGAAAATTTTTTAAATGTCAAAACCAGGGGAAAATATTTATAAAAGCTTATCTTATGAAGGACTTAAATCAAAAATACACAAATAACTCTTTTATCTGAAGTAACAAAAAACCTCAAATTTAGAATTCAGACTGAAGGTTTGGACAGATATTTTTCCAAAGAGAAGATATGAATGCTGCATTATCTATTATTGCATAACAATTTACTACAAAGCTTGGTGTCATAAAATTATGCTAAACATTTTTTATCTCACAGTTTTTGCAGCTCAGTAAAAGAGGAGCAGCTTTGCTGGTTGTTCTGATTTTCATTGACATTGTAGTCAACATGTTGGCCAAGGCAGCAAGTCATTTGAACCTTAACTGTGGCTTGAAGATCTGCTTTCAAAATGGCTTACCTGCAGCTGGGTGCTGGCTATTGTCAGGAGGCATGTGTGCTTTGTCACATGGATCTCTCTATAGTGTTTTTGAACATCCTCATAACATGGCAGCAGGCTTCCAACAAGGTGGGTGAGCCAAGTGAGATCAAGGAGGAAGCACTAATGGCTTTTATGATTGGCCCCAGAAGTCACACACCATCATCCCTGCATATTCTGTTTGTTACACAGCCTACTAAATTTAGGAAAAAACAACATAGGACTGTGAATATCAGTATCTAGGGATCATTTGAGGGTTCATTTTGGAGGCTGGCTGCTGCAGATAACAAACAAGCACATAAAAGAAGCTCAGCACCTTTAGTCATTAGGGAAGTACAAATTAAAACCACAAAGATACAGTAGTACACACCTACTAGGATGGTGTATTAGTCCATTCTCATGCTGCTGTAAAAGGCTGCCCAAGACTTGGTAATATATAAAGGAAAGAAGTTTAATTGACTCACAATTCTGCTTGGCTGGGGAGGCCTCAGGAAACTTACAGTCATGGAAGAAGGGGAAGCAAACAAATCCTTCTTCACATGATGGCAGGAGGGAGAAGTGCTGAGCAAAAGGGGGAAAATCCCAACATCAGATCTCATGAGAACTTACTATCATGAGAACAGCAGCATGGGGGTAAGCACTACTATGATTCAGTTACCCCCCATGGCGTACTTCCTATGACACATGGAGATTATGGGAATTACAATTCAAGATAAGATTTGGGTGGGGACACAACCAAACCATATCAAATGGCTGTTTAAAACCTGACTCTACAAATGCCTACTAAGGATGCTGAGCAACTGGAACACTCATACGTTATTCCTGGGAACATGAAATGGCACAGGCACTTTACAGAACAATTTGGTGGTTTCTGATAAAGTTACCATGTACTTACCATTCAACCTAATAATCCTACTCCTAGGTATTTAAATGACAGAAATATAAACCCATGTCTGCACAAAGAGCTATCTGAAAATGCTTACAGAGACTTTACTCATCATCACCAAATATTGGAAAACTGCAAATTGTCATCAACCAGTAAGTGGATAATCAAATCACAGTACATCCATACAGTGGAATCTTACAACTCAGCAATAAAAAATAACTACTTATACAGGCAAACATGGTTGAGTCAATAGCATTATGCAAAATGAAAGAAGCCGTACACAAAAGAATACGTATGATATAATTCCATTTATGTGACATTCTGGAGTAGAGAAACTATAGGGAGATAAATCCGATTGGGGTTGCCAGGAGCTGAGAATAGGGAAAGAGGATTGATTACAAAGGAGTATTGGAATATTGATGGAAATATTCTGTATCTTGATTGTGGTAGTGGTTTCACAACTATATAGGCACATTTGTCAAGATCTAACTATACTCCTGAAAAGAGTGAATTTTTCTATAGAGTAAATTATACTATAGTAAATCTGACTTCAAAAAAGGAAATGTCATTTCCTTTTATGTGAGATGGAGTTTAACTCTTGTTGCCCTGGCTGGAGTGCAATGGCGCGATCTCGGCTCACCGCAACCTCTGCCTCCTGGGTTCAAGCGATCTTCCTGCCTCAGCTTCCCAAGTAGCTGGGATTACAAGCATGTGCCACCATGCCTGGCTAATTTTGTATTTTTAGTAGAGATGGGGTTCCTCCATGTTGGTCAGGCCATTCTTGAATTCCCGACCTCAGGTGATCCACGCGCCTTGGCCTCTCAAAGTGCTGGGATTATAGGTGTGAGCCACCACGCCCAGCCAGGAAATGTAATTTAAATATTATGCTAGCTTCCATATTTTAATGTTGCTATGAAAAGATTAGGTTTGGGTAAATATTAAGAAAAAGGCTATTCTTCTAAGAGGAATTAAAGTAAGAAAGCTGTTGGCTATTTAAGAGAAATCAGTGATATCATGGAAAGGGAGGTGTGTTACGGTTCTTCAGAGAAACAGAACAAACAAGATGTGTATTTCCAGAGAAAGAGATCTATTTTAGGGAATTAGCTATGTGATTCTCGAGACTCGGCAAGTCCAAATTTTGATGGAGGCAGCTGGCAGGCTGGAAACCCAGGAGAGTTGCAGTTTGAGTCCAAAGGCAGTCTGCTGGCCAAATAAGAACAGCCGAGGCAGATGAAATCCAAAGGTAGTCGCTGGAGAATTCCCTGTTGCTCTGCAAGCTCAGCTTTTTGTTCTCCTCAGGCCTTCAACTTGTTAGATGAGGCCTACTCACAGCATGGAGGGCACTCTGATTGAAATTATTCAAAGTCCATAATTCAAAAATAAATCTCATCCAAAAAACACACTCACTAAAACATCCAAAATAATGCTTGACCACATTTAGGTGCCGTGGTCCAGTCAAGTTGACACATAAAATTAAGCATCACATGATGAAACTGGTTGACTGGAAGGGGCATAAACAACCTTCTAAATTGACAGATATGTTAAGGTATAGTGGTGGTGGTTACGTGGATATATACATTTGTCAAAACTCCTCAAACTGTAAACTTAAGATTGGTGTATTATATAGTATGTGAATTCAATACAATGAAAAAAAAATTCAAAAGTGGTCCTGGGCAGCTATGTCATCATTGATGTAATATCTCATACAATGTGTTTGTATGTGTGTGTGTAAGAGTGTGTGTGTGTGTGTGTTAAGGATGGTAGATAAGTGATGGAGAGTTTCCCTCCTGGAACATTTTTCTTCATTTGCCTCTTCCTTATTCTTGAACCACCCACACCAATGGTGAAATTCATTGACACCTTCACCCATCAACATATTTAAGACCGCATTTACTTTCTCTTCAATTCTTTGGAAGCATGTGGGTTTCTTCTTTTATTCTGCCCTTTTTTTTAAGTGACTGCTGACTAATTACATTGTTATCTCCCCATTGCCAGAATAGATATAATATGTATGCTTATTCTTACTAAATGACTAAGAATCTAGGAAGAAACTTAAATTGCATATTTATCCATTATTAATAAGAAAAATTGAAAAGATGGCATATATAGCTGCTAGTCTAGTCATTTAATTTTGAGTTCTTTTTCCCAAATAGAGTCAATGTTATCAGAGGACAAGGAAATGAAACATCAAAACTTCGTAATTGATCTTTTTTACAATTGATTCGAGGCTAAAAGGAAAACATGGTGATTGTTTTAAACATTGAAAACATTCTGTATTTCTATTTTTTAAAAAATAGAAGTCTGAACCAAACAAAAGAAATCCTAGGAAAGTGCTAAGTGAGAAGTAAACAACACAGTTGGCTTTCCAGATCCTGGTGTTCCACATCAGCAGCTCCAACCAATGGCAGATTGAAAATATTTTAAAAGACAATTAAAATAACAATACACAAAAAAGCACAAATAAAAAGCAATACAGCATAATAAATATGTACATAGCATTACAGTGTCTTAGGCATTATGAATAATCTAGAGATGATTCAGTATACAGGAGGATGTGCATAGGTTATATGCAAATATTACCCCATTTTATATAAGGGGCCTTAGCATCCTTGGATTTTGTTATCCTCAAGGGTTCTGGTACCAGTCTCCCACAGATACCAAGGGACAATTGTATTTGAAAAATTAATCTGTAGATTAAGGTAATCCACTGGTTTTTTTTTTTTTTTTTTTTTTTTTTTTTTTTTTTTTTTTTTTTTT
>NW_016805188.1:467913-489124 GCF_001698545.2 Rhinopithecus bieti | reverse complement strand
TCCATCAGTGACAGACTGGATTAAGAAAATGTGGCACATATACACCATGGAATATTATGCAGCCATAAAAAAGGATGAGTTTGTGTCCTTTGTAGGGACATGGATGCAGCTGGAAACAATCATTCTCAGCAAACTATCGCAAGAACAGAAAACCAAACACTGCATGTTCTCACTTATAGGTGGGAATTGAACAATGAAATCACTTGGACGCAGGAAGGGGAACATCACACACTGGAGCCTATTATGGGGAGGGGGGAGGGGGGAGGGATTGCATTGGGAGTTATACCTGATGTAAATGACGAGTTGATGGGTGCTGACGAGTTGATGGGTGTAGCACACCAACATGGTACAAGTATACATATGTAATAAACCTGCACGTTGTGCACATGTAAAATAAAATAAAAAAAGGTAATCTACTTTATGCAAGGTAATCTCATAAATTTCAAATGTATCAAAATATAAATTCTAATTTTAAGAAAACATTTTAAACTGCTTAATTGAAAATGTTTTGTAAACTTTTTTGGTTCTTTTCAGATTCTCTGGTCAGAGGAGAGGAAGTTGTTAGTTATATCCAAAATTATTCCTGAGAAGTGTCTGATATTATTGTTTTGCTATTTGAAAGGAAGAAAATGGTACTTAGATATTCTGTTTCAAATTAAACTCTAACCTGTGAAGTGAGAATAGACACTTAATTAGAGTTCGGATGGACACACCAAAACTAGTACTAGACATTTATTCCCTTTAGTTTTCCTGGGAGGAGATAGCACCCAGGCCACAGTCTTATGTGTTATTAGCATTAATATACGATGAAAACTTTTTCTGGCACAAGCCAAGCATCAGACTTCTCCCTTAAAAGTAAGGAATACATTTCAAAGCTCCTTGTGGTTCCCTTGAAGGCCCACCAAGCAGAAAGTTAGATGGAACATCTTCAGACTGTCCCCAAATAGGAGTGGAGTGGAGGCTCACAGCAGAGAGGTCTCAAAAAAATTTAAAACAATCTTCCTCTCCTCCTATCTCTTCCCTCTTTATATCCTCCATGGAGTGAGGGTCCAGAGTTCTATAGCAGATTCTCAGTACCATTTCCTTTGAACATCTGAAATTGTGGGAGGGAGGGCACACCTCACCTTGGTGTGTTAGTATAACACTTAGTAGGTGCCCCAGTTGAAAGTGATGTAGGTAGAGGCCCATTCTAGCATCCCATGCCCTTGTTGCCCACCTGATTACTGGATCTGGCAGGGATTAAAAGTAAATTTTCATGACAAATTTCTACCCTGCTAAGCTTTTTCAGGCCTATTAAATGCCCCATCAAAAATATATAAGAAATTGTGTTTTCTTGAAAAAACAAAGCTTTTTGGGAAACTGTAGACAAAGTGTTTATTCCTTGCTAATAGTCTAAACAGAGACCAAGCAAGTTAACAAATGAATATGATATTGAAATAAATAAAGGTGGAATTTTAATTTCCAGCTAGTATTATTCTATTGTCCCTGGTAAAACCTAAGAATCTTCAGAAAGACCAGAAAACACCTACTGCTTAATCTCTGTAGCTTATTAATGAACAGTTCTTAGAAGAGCATTGTGATCATAGTCTGTAAATCTTTTCTCAAAAACAATCTTTGAGGGGAGGTCCTGGAGCTAACTTTATAGCACCCTCTTACTAGTAGGCCCACCTAGACTGCTGTCCGAAATGAGAGCTAGTTACTCTCTCTAGCTAAACTAGTAAACATTTGTAAGAGAAGATGGAACCCTTCATCAAAACAATTTATATCCTAAATTATGCCTTGGCCTATTTCCATGTAGTGTGTTAGTAGAAAAATGGAACACATACAGACATCATAGCTCACAGAAGCCTAACGTAATAGGTTCCTAGATACTTATCTTCTAGTTAGAGTATCATGGAAAATTATGTTAGACAAAGTTATACGTTCTAGATTTATACTTTCCTTTAATCCAAGTTACCTCTGGCTCCTCCCCACAATTATTGATTGATGATCTCTCATATTTTTTCCTGGCTTTATTTTTCCAGTGATGAGACACATGTATATTTTTTCCCCTGATGTTTCACTTATTCTTTAGGTCTGACTGACCCTTACACATATGTCTCTATATTTCATTTCCCTTTTGCTAGTCATTGGCACTCAGAGGGTCATTTTCCCTTTTCCAAGCCCTCATTAAAGCAGAGATACTACCGGAATAAGAGCAAAATTAGTGAAATAGAGACAAATTGGATGTACGCTTATAGAATTATATATCCGCCAAGGTGGGCGGATCACGAGGTCAGGAGATGAGACCATCCTGGCTAACATGGTGAAACCCCGTCTCTGCTAAAACTACAAAAAATTAGCTGGGCGTGGTGGCGGGCGCCTGTAGGCCCAGCTACTCTGGAGGCTGAGACAGGAGAATGGAGTGAACCTGGGAGGCGGAGCTTGCCGTGAGCCGAGATGGTGCCACTGCACTCCAGCCTGGGCGACGAGCAAGACTCCATCTCAAAAAAAAAGTTAATCTGTCTAAATGTCTTATATCATTTTTAATATATCTACCTGTTGGGAACAGGCCCCAAAATCTGACCACAAACTGGCCCCAAAAACTGGTCATAAACAAAATCTCTGCAGCACTGTGACATGCTGGTGATGGCCTTGATGCCAATGCTGGAAGGTTGTTGGTTTACTGGAATGAGGGCAAGGAACACCTGGCCCACCGGGGTGGAAAACTGCTAAGGCTTTCTTCTTCTTCTTCTTCTTCTTTTTTTGAGGCGGAGTCTGGCTGTCTCACAGGCTGGAGTTCAGTGTTGCAATCTCGGCTCATGGCAAGCTCCGCCTCCCAGGTTCACGCTATTCTCCTGCCTCAGCCTCCCGAATAGCTGGGACTACAGGCGCCTGCCACCATGCCCGGCTTTTTTTTTTTTTTTTTTTTGTATTTTTAGTATAGACGGGGTTTCCTTAAGTTAGCCAGGATGGTCTCGATTTCCTGATCTTGTGATCTGCCCGCCTCCACCTCCCAAAGTGCTGGGATTACAGGCTTGAGCCACCGGCATTCTTAAACCACAAACAATAGCATGAGCGTCTTGTGCCTTAAGGACATGTTCATGCTGCAAATAGCTAGCCAGAGCCATCCCTCTATTTCAGTCCATCCCTTTATTTCCCATAAGGAATGCTTTCAGTAAATCTTATGACTGACTTGCTGTCAATAATTACCTGGGTAAATCTCTGTTCGGGGCTCTCAACTCTGAAGGCTGTGAGACCCCAGATTTCCCAAGCCACACTCTGTATTTCTGTGTGAGTGTCTTTAATTCCACTAACGCCACTGGGTTAGGGTCTCCACGACTGAGCTGATCTCAGCATCTACCACATTCTGCTTTATTCTCTTCTCTAGGGTAAGGAAAATCACAATACATGGATATTCAATAAAATTCAATTAATTTAAGTCTGACTTTTGTGAATGTGCAATTGAAGGTTATGAATATGTTATACTTAAGGTGGTGGTAGAAGTCTGGCATGTAGAAAATGCCTATTTTAACTTTTAGCTACTTTTTTCAAGTTTTTGTCATTAGAATATTTCTTCTGTTTCTACTGCCAATAGCTATCAAAAAGGAAAAGAACAACTGGGATGGCCTCCCCTGTTTATCACTGGCCCTACAATTTTCTAGGAGTAGTATCTTTTTGGAATTATGTAATGTCCTCTGCTAATGACATTGTATACATGCTATTACATTTCCTTGTGGGACAAAGTACTGTTGTCTGGAAGCTTTGAGAGTAATGTAACAAACAGTAAATAAAGAAGCGTTTTGTGTATTCTTAGATTTTTACATTTTTATTTTAAAACAGAGAATTTCATATTAATTGACACCTACTATTAAACAGAATGGTGCATTAATTAAATGCCTTGTCCTAACTGTTATAAGCTCTGTTAGAAAAATAAACATCTCACAACAAACTACAGTGTCAGCTCTTTAATAAATACATAAAACAGAAGTTAGTAGTCAGAGTTATATGAACAGGTTCATAGTATATTATGTGAAAGTATCATATTCTCCAATATTCTGTATCATTTAAGACAATTTAAGTTATGTATAATTCAAAGCCAGACATAATAAGAAATATGTTCAGTGATAATTTGCTTCTTTCTTACAGCTATATTATATTCAAATATTTAATTTAAAAATATATTCAATTCGTTTTTTACAAATGCAGTACTTGTTAGATGAAACAAAATAACGTTTTTAGGGTTACTGATGAAGAAAAACATTTCTAATTTTTCAGGAAGTTCTAAGAAACGCATAAGGAAGTAGCTAAAAATGTAAAATAGTTGTAAGTGTATGTAAATAACACAAAATGAATTTCTATATTAATATGGTGCAAATTTATATTTTCTTATAATTTAGAATTAAAGTATTTTATACTCAATATTCATAATAAAATTTATGTACCATACTTGTCATTGTGTAGAATTCTTACAAAAATTTCACATTTATCTGTGGGAATGTGTAAAGTTGGTAAAACTTCTTTACACTAATCACACATTTTCCATCCTTGATAATTGCAGTGTTTTTAAAAAAATACTATTGTATTAGACAATTTTAACTGAAGTAGGTTGTAGAGGCTAGAAACCTGATTAATAGAGTAGTGTTAGACAATTCTAACTGAAGTATGTTGCAGAGGCTAGAAGGAACCTGATTAATAGAGTTAGCTTACAAAGATAAATTTTATGCAGAAAAGTATTCCAGGTAGATAAAATAGTAGTGTCATTACTCTCAGGTTTACATTAACAGCTGCCCAGATAGCTGAACAATTATTTCATATAATTCAAATAATTTAAATGAGCAGTTTTATAACAGTCGTCACATAAGCTTGAAGTTAAAGTGATCAGAGCCAAGGGGAAAAAATCCGCAAATGATAAAGAAGAATAAAAAGGAAGAGGACTCTAGAAGAAAGTTGGTTTTCACAGCACCGATTGGTTTTATCATATTTTTCTCCTGCCATTGACACAAGACATATAAGATGCTGCAAAACCTAACTATGACAGTTCATGTAATATTTTTCCAGTTAATTTTGTTTAAAAGTGAGATGATAATATAAAAGGATCTCATATAATAGAATAAAAAGAATAAAAATTTGTTAATGAAACGTAGACATACCCACCCATTCTTGTTAGTTAAGTTAGGGTTTGCTGAAATCATTCGCACTCACATAAAGTATAAATGGGGCCTGAAAGAGCTTTTGTAAACTCAAGATGTGCGGGATCTGAGCTGATAATCAGTTAGGCTCCATGTTGAGTTGTGTGTGACTCAATTTTCCTGAAATTTTGGCTTCATATGTTATCATAAATGGGCTCTCAAATCTTTATAAGAAAGCAAAATTCCCCTAGACCTGTAAACCTTTAGGTAAAGTTGGATTAGTGTATTATTTATTCAAGCATAATTTTAAACACTGCATCTGAAGTGCCAGCAATTGCAAGAAGTGTCACAATTTCAGAGATGTTAAATTGAAAAAGTGATGTCTTGGAATCAATGAAATATAAATATGGATGTGTATAATCAGTTACACATCAAATTTGCTATAGAGGAATTATAAAAGAGAAAGAAAACTATCTGAAAGAATGTTAGCTATATCTCAGTGGTCTGCATTGCATAAAATGGAGTTCTTAAGGTCAATATAAATAAGGATAGTGTAAATTAAATATTGAGTCAATATAACAGAATGCAATATGCACCTGATTGAGCTCCCATGTAACTGTATTTCACTTGATACTTTTATGAAAACATACATATTCCAAATCCTTCAAAATGAAAAGAAGCTCAAACAGTTGTGAAAATTTAGAATTCTTATATTTTAATGGGTCTGTCTTTGTTCAGGGGCATAGACTCAAATGAGCTTTAAGGTCAATTAAAGGTGTCTGGAAATGAAGAACTTCATTATACCATTAAATTCAGTTCTTTTTCACTATTAGGCTTATTAAGCTTGAAGCTTTAGAAAAATCTCTTGGGAAGAGTGAGTGGAAAAAACAGGAATAAGAAAAGAAAGAAAAAGCCTTTGAGTCTTATCTACTCTACCAGGTTCCAGGAGGAATATAATTCTACAGAGAAAATTCTTCATAGTCTATCATAATACATTTCAGTGTCTGATGGCTGACTGTTGTCTTACATAAGGATATCTTCAATGGATATTAAGTAAATATTACACATATATTTCAGATTTATTCTTTGAAGTATTGCATCTCATGTATCCACGAACTTTAATGTTGAGTTTTGGAAAATTGCTTCCAGAGATATCTATTGTGTTTAACCTTAGATTCTTTTTTGTTTTGTTATTTTAATAAACCAAAATAAACTGAACATTTAAGACATAATCAGATTTTAGTGAATTTTAAGTCTTCCAGAAAAGTCTATGACTTAATAAATATTAGCAAGTTTCCAAAAATATAACAAATGTTTATAAATACATGTGCACTGCAGTGCAATGGTGTCCCCAGAGAAGTAAAATGCATAACAAAGCAAATGTTATGTTGTAGTGTATGTACGGCACATTTATAAATCATTACATACTTTAGGACACAAAAATGCTGTAGTACTAAAAGTGTTGTTCAAGTTCTCAATTCTGTTAACGATTTAAAATTTCATTAATTGTGTTTAATATCAGTGAATCTCAAAAGGCTCCTGTGGCCACATTAGTTGAAAATAGACTCTATTTACATAAATTATTTAACCTAAGAGTACCCTGTGTTCCCTTACCATTTAATTAATTCTAACTAGTCAAATATTAATTTTCATCTCACAAATCATTACACAGGAAGATATCAATTATTCAAGTAAAATACAAGTCCTACAATCTTTAAACAATTAGCTTTTTAAGTAAAAACAAAAAAGGTAAGCACAAGACTTTGCAAGCATAACCACAATCATCGTGTAACAGTGAGTTGCCTACATGAGTTTGTCCCTTCCTATGGTAACAGCCTTGGTCCACTATAAAGTTAGTGCAAACAAGTGAGGGTGTAAAAAAAATATAAACCCTTGATTTTTAAGGATTTCATTTTGTTATACTCTTTTAGATAATTCATTCCATATGGGAATGTGTTTATTGTTCATAAACATCATAATGTTTGTTTCAAAAATTGTCGTCATCTTAATTAATGGCTATCTTACATTTTTTCTTTTGGAGGGTTGTCAGGTATCCATCCATTTTCCTTTTTAAGAAGAATGTTATGTGTATTAGGATACTAAATCCAATTTTACATTATTTTAGTGATCAAAGGTTTCTTATACAAGTGACTCACAGTACTGAACTATGTCAATCTCTCGTTTGAGGAAGGAAGTGCAATTCAAGTTAGCATTGAAATTGCTTGGCTGTAAAGGACATGTAATAGAGCTGCTGTGTTTATTGGCCCCAGAAAAACTTATTACAGGTTTTTCAGTTCTCTTTAGGGTAGAATATGAGATGGGGTTAGTCTTCATCAAATTGCAATATCCAGTACTTTAACTCAAGTGCTGGAAGACAGCAAATCTTGGAAGTTAATTATAAAAAGATATTTTAAATAGATTCCTTTGTTGTCATGGGCAAAACTGTGTATCCACACAGGACTGTTAGACTGCTAGCCAAGAAAATCAGACTAAGTCCATAGGGATAAGGTAAGTGTAAAGAAATATCCACTGGGGAAGACAAGGCTCATGGCCCATGTATCAAGGTCTCAAGCTGAGCACTGGAGAACTCCAGGGAACACTGTTCATATAGGCTATGGTATGAAGGAATTCCCTTGTAGGTGCGCCATGCTTCAGTCTCTTAAGAAGTTGATTAGCATGAAAGACTGGAAGCTGATTATGGACAATTCAGTTTGAGTTATTCTTTTCTATTTTGCTTTGAACTTTCCTTATACACTTAAGACTTGAGTAAATCACATTGAAAAACATTTGCCAATTGAATATTTTAAAGATTCAAGAGGTAGCATGATATTGTGCAATGAACACTGGCCTGGCAACGAGAAGATAGAAACTCCTTTCCAATGTGGCCACTTTATCACTTGAGTGTTCTTTGAGCAATCATTTAAGTTTTCTGAGGTTCAGTTCCCCAACTCACTAAAAAGGAGAATTAGCAGCCTGGCATGGTGGCTCATGCCTGTAATCCCAACACTCTGGGAGGCCGACGAGGGTAGATCACCTGAGATCAGGCGTTTGAGATCAACCTGTCCAACATGGCAAAACCCCATCTCTACTAAAAATACAAAAATTAGCTGGGCATGGTGGTAGATGCCTGTAATCCCAGCTACTCAGGAGGCTGAGGCAGGAGAATTGCTTGAACCTGGGAGGCAGAGGTTGCAGTGAGCCCTGATCATGCCATTGCACTCCAGCCTGGGTGACAAGAGTGAAACTCCGTCTCAAAAAAAAAAAAAAAAAAAAAAAAATAGCTTATTTCTAAGATATCATCTATTCTCCTCCAATTTTGTACTTTTATGGATTCTGGCAAGAAGGGTTTGAGTGATTCCGGGAGAGAACATCCTTAGGCTGCCTTGAAGAGAAAAGATAATATAGCTTTTCATTTAAAAAATGCTGATATCTACTTGCAATCAAAATCTAAGAAAACATTCAAAACGTGGTACTTTGCTTGAGGCAGAATTTCTAAATGTCTTGTGAATTAATGATCAGATAAATGAAATGGCCAAACAATCCTTTCAGTTTACCAGGTAAGAAGATACAAAACTCCACACCTGTGCACAATGAAGCTATTCAGATTTTGATGGTACTTTACAGTGTCCCCTATTAACATTCAGCTTTTAAAACCAGTATTCTGATAAAGTGACATTGTATTATTAGTTTTTTATGGCAGTAGTAACTTAGCACTTAATTAATCCAGTCATCTGTGACATATATAAACTTATCCTGTAAAAAAGAAAACAAAACACAAAAGCAAAGAGGAGAGAATGCTGGAATTAGTATCCATCTTGTAAAAGAAGCAAACCATAAAACACATGCATAAAACTACACACTTTAAAAGCAATAATCTTTTAAGATTAAGGTTTTATCTGTTCACCTCTTGAAAGAATGAAACACGAATCATTTACTCATCTAGCTGTTCTTGTCTATTTAACCACCAGCTGTTGAAGTGTTTGGCAACCTTTAGAATATACTTGCCAGATTATTTTTTTCCTCGCATGTCCAGTGCAGGGATTACTGTACCCTTGTAGTGACACAATGCTAAACTCTATCACAGCATTGTTCTCTCTGGGAAGCGTAGGGATAACAGGTACCTGTAAAGTGTAATCAGTGCTCTTCAGAGGATCTACATTCTATGCTGATCTAAATAAGTTATATATTACAGTAAAGTGCTACAATGACACTAGTCTCAAACAGTAGTAAGACACATTTTTCTCTGAAAAAGTCAGCAGCTATGTGAGTCACATCATGATGAGGATGCTGTCAGTCTTCGTTCGAGTGTACAACCAGCAACTGGCATGACCGTGAGCAATTTGCCTCCTCCTGTGACTTTTAAAATTATAATCTTTAGGAGCAATTATTAAGAATTCCAGTTTCCCATTAAGTATTTAAAAATCTTTTTTTAGAAGTTGCACCTGAAAGTTTCATGAGCATTTAATTTGCTGATATCCATTTTTATTTCTTCAGGCTTCTCACGTCTGTAGGTGACTGCTCTTGTGCAAACACTTTGCAGAATCAACTTATCCTTAATGGAGAAGAAATATTATTATTAACTAAGGGCCTAAATATTGTAACTAGGCAATAACATACTGTTAGCAATTCTTTTTTAGAATTCACTCACCTTTTTTGAGGCTGACACTCTGTACTCTGACGAGGACTTAATTTTGTTACTATTCCATTGTAGTATCACCTGTCTAATGATAAGGACTTTAAGCAACCCAATCAAGAATGTAACTATGAAAATGATGAAAAATATTCTCAAGTAGCTTGGGCTAGAGAAACACTCTGTAATGAAGCAAACAAATAAATGGATTAAAAATTGAAATAAGTAAATCAAAAGAGTCTATCACGTAAATGATGTTCACGCCTCAATTAATAGTGCCAAAGATATTTGCAAATCTACATTTTCAAATCAGGGGATTGAAATTACCTTTGATTCAGAAACAGTAAGCTCTCTAATTTTTCTTGCACGTTTATTATGAAAATATTTTCAATAGACAACCCTCCTTTGGAGAATAGTCACGGTTAAGGTATTCAATCATACTATTCCTTTGCAGCTTGATTCTTTAATTGTATTAACTGGAATATGTCCATGTCCCATAACCAAGCATAATTTTATCCAAGACAGAAAGAGGAATAGTTTTTGTGGTGTGTACGGTTGATCACTAAATGGAAAATAGGATTTCAAAAAATTATTGAGCCATTCTGGGCCTTAGGATATGTTTCTCTTGTTATGCTTCATCTTCATTTGTTCCACGCCAATAATGGAAAATAAAGTAAACATCTGCAGAAACTAAAATCAAAACTACTCTAATAGGTAAATAAATATTTCTTCAGAAATTGAAGTGTAAATCTTCATTATTATTATACATGGCTTCTCCAGGAAATAGGAGTGTCCAATTTGGGATAACATGAAAATATCATTCTTCATTTTCATTAATTTACTTTTACTTGTCGTTAACTACACCTATTCCATTTGCCTCTAAAAATGCACTGTGTATTTTAAGAACAAATAATACTTAGGACAAATAATTACTAGCTGGAAAAAGAAATGTTGTGTTAAGAGGAGGGACATGCTAGATCTCGTTTTAGCACCAGATCTTTGGCACACCGTCATTGCCAAAGATCTGGCGCTTAAAAGTCTACAGACTCTGTTGTTGCCAGAGGCATTACCCTAATCTAAGAGGAATATGGTTACACAATAGGCAAGTATTCCATAGAACTAACTCACCAGCTGCCCCAGATTAATAAAATTACTTTGTGGCTAAAGAGGCCTGTGTGCCCCCACCCATTCTCCAAGGTTTGGGGACCTCATCCAAAGTTCCAAGGTCTCCCTGAGAGGGCCACTAGGGTGGTGACCTGCCAAGGCTTAGCATAGTGCACCTCCCAACCAATCCTGGCTGATTTGGGTCTGAATTTCCAGTGAGGACTGAGCATGTTTTTGAATAAGGCCAAGCTCGGTGATAAGGGAAAGGGTTCCTCTCAAGCGAGAAGACTTAATTAAGCCTATTTGTGTGTGTGTGTGTGTGTGTGTGTGTGTGTGTGTGTGTGTGTGTGTGAGATAAGGTACTCTGAAAGAAAGGTCAAAGGCTATCTCAGTGCTACAACTGGAATGGAAACACCAAATGCCAGTGTAGGTCCCTGTTGCTACAGGTCTCACAGAGAGAGAATCCAAAATATTCTGCTCAAAGGTGGTATCCTTTGAGGCTTCCACAGTGACTTCGGGTTCATAACACACACGCCTTCTATTCTGACAGATTGTCATTTCCTTTGGTTGATTTAGGACGACTCAATCAGCTAAGGCAGATCCTCAGAGGGGGCGCCCGGCTTGATTCCACTTAGTGGCTTCTCGCCTGGTGGGAGCTCAGCCAGAGAGACTGAAAGAACAGCCTTTAAGTGCGACTGAGTGGATAGATAATAGAGGTGCCTAACAAATGTCCTTTCCCTCTCCTTGCACAATAGTTGTGAAGGGGAGGGGCGGCCCCTAGCTACTGACACATTTTGGAAATATTTCTGATAGGTTAGAACAGAGGGCATTTCGGAGCTCAAATCTGCATGCATATTTAAATGCTATGAGTGGTCAAACATTCATGCCTAGCCTATACTTTCCTTAGTTTAGGTCAGGCCAGGACTTTTCCTAAGGAGCTTTAAGGGAATACTTTTTGTAACAACACTTAATTCAAAGTAGTGTTTACTTAACATAATAAATGACATGTTGATAGTAAGGCCTTATTTATTAGAAAGGCACTTGGCTTTCTGGAGTGATTGCTGCAGCTCCAGCTGGCAGCACATGGGGCTCTTTTCAGAGCCAAGTTCATTATGGGCTAAGATCAGTGTGGATGTGAGGGAAAAAGGAAACAACACTCTGGAGAAAGTTTATTCTTTTGTGCAGTCTCTCTAATAGCTGGAGTTTTTCTTACAGGTTGGAGAGACTTGAAATAATAGTTGCAATAGGAATGTTTTAATAAAGATATAATTTCAAGGTTAGTTTCTAATGCATGTGGAGGTCCACACCTTACCCCTGTGCAAAGTAGGGTTCTGGGTTCTAAATAACTTTTTGTTTTGCTTTGTTTTGCTTTTGTTGTTTTTTTTTTTAAACAGCTTTATTAAATATCATTGATATACAAAAACTGCACATGTTAATGTATACAATATAACGAGTTTATGATTCAGTTTTTTAAATCTCCCAAAGATGGTACCCTGTAACCACTGAGTGTGCTTGCTATGGTGTGGCTGAGTGGTTAGGTTTCCCGTCTCATCTACACAGCTGAATTCCCATGCAATGTATTTCCATGGAAAGGCATCCAAATAAATTGGCTGTCAAGTCCTCAGTGAACCAGAAATATGAGTTCCCCATATAGACTCATTTCACTAAGAGATGAAGTCTGCCGAGCCATAATTTTCCTTCATAATTCAAACTTGCTTCAAGTTCTGAACTTCATCATGTCTAATCAATATTTGCTTTCATGTTTCAGGTGAAGCCAAAAAATTCTAAGTAAAAATGATCTGCTTTTACAAAATACGTAACTTGAAAAGTGCCATTCCTTCCTGGTGCTTTTCATTTTGATAAAAATATAGCTTAAGGATGAATGATCATAAATGTGACATAATGAAAAGGGTATGGAACTTTTAGTTTGAAGATCTTGGTCTAAGACATGTATCTTAACATTACTAGTTAAGAGATAGCAGCCCTCATACAGAAATTTCCCTGAACCTCAGTTTCCCCATCTGTAAAATGGAGATTATACCAATCTCAAAGAGTTGTATGACATTAAATGAGCCAGTGAACATGAAGGAAGTATCTAAGGTAGAAGATGACACATAAACACATATTTATTATTGTTATAAAGAATAAAGCAATGTTTTTCTAAATTTAATTCAAAATTTAAAAAATAAAGCCCTCAGTCCTCTCTCTCTCTTTTTGTTTTTTTTAAACAGGGTTTCGCTCTTATTGCCCAGGCTGCAGTGCAATAGCACGATCTCAGCTCGCTGCAACCTCCACCTCCCGGATTCAAGCGATTCTCCTGCCTAAGCCTCCTGAGTAGCTGGGATTACAGGCGCCAGCCACCTGACTGATTTTGTATTTTTAGTATAGATGGGGTTTCACCATGTTGGCCAGGGTGGTCTCGAACTCCTGACCTCAGGTGATCCAACAGCCTTGGCCTCCCACAGTGCTGGGACTAAAGGTGTGAGCCACCACACCCAGCCCGGTCCTTTCTTTAGCATGGTTACTTATGGGTCTTTTGGGGGAAGATCATCCTCTACAGACACTATTCTGCGCTTTGATTATTAAGCTTTGGCCTACCTGAAGTTTGGTCGACATAATGCTGTTGTTCCACGAGAGCACATGAGGTTTTGCACTGATCAAGTATAGCCTGAGACAAATTGTGAGGGTGAAGGCATTGCACACAATTCCTGCAAGGGGAAACAGAAGTGAAAATATTTATTCTTTAAAAAGGTGGTAGACTATAATATTTTCCACAAGAAAACAAAACACAAAATAACAATGCAGAAACAAATCAAATTTTGATTATGTTCATTAGAAATTACGCCATCATTACATTGAAGGATTGCATTTCCAAATGATTTAAATAAATTACCATGCATAATTCTAAAAAACTTACTTGAGCTACTAATCTGAGAAAGTCAATGGTTTAAAATGCTGAATAAAACAAACTGGAAGTTACAGTGATGTTTAGATTAGTAGTCTTTGTGCAGATCTCAAATTGTTACTGAAATATTTATTGGCACAAAAGAGTAATGTTGCCTTCATTTAACATATCACCTTTCATTTATACATCACTTATTTCTAAGGTGTGTTACGGACACCATTGTTCTTTATCATTAAAATATTAAAAATAAAACATAGCAGTAACAGCTAACATTCTATGATTGCCATGCATCAAGTACAAAGGTGAGTTTTTTTATGTGAATCATTTGATTCTTTCACAGAAATATAGCAAGGTATTATTACTATCCTCACTTTTGATATCAGGAAATTGAGGCACAGAAAATTGTAACAACTTGTTCTAGATCACTCTATTACTAAATAGTATGCTGGGCAGCAGGCGACCTCTAATTTCCAAAAAGCTAAGATAGTGAGTGTCCAGATTTATTCCAATGCTTCCACAGCTATCCAGGAGTCAAGGATTTGAATTTAAGTCTTCTAATTCATAGCATTTCTCATTTAATTCTTTTTTAGCGTGCTGGTCACAATGTATCCGGCAACGTTTAAGATTAAGGAAGTCAGAACAAAAAAGGACAAAAGTAGCTATTCTTTGTGTATGTTTGGAATCAGAGAAATCATACCAGTTTTCCTTGCAGGCCGTATGACAGGTGGGGCAGTGTTCACAGAAGCGGCCGATGCTCCTGGGATCGGTGCACTCACACCTTCCACACACACATGTGCCTCTTCCACTGCACACTTGGCCCTTTGAATTGACACAGTGCTGGGCTGCTGCTGAAGGGCACTGGCACCGATCTCCCTCCCAGCCACTGAAGCATTGGCATCTGCCTGCTTCACACTCTCCATGCCCTGTGAGGAAGACACCGCAGGACCTACGTTATCTGGATCACTGACTTTGTAAAGAGTTTTCAACCATGGATTCCTGTATCATCTCCATGGAAACGCACTGACAGTCCAATGAATGGAAACAGCATCACTTTTTCGTTGGTCTGACATAAAGAGTGTTGGATTTAGGAGGATCTGTTTTCAAAGCTGTTCTACTGTAGATAATCTCCTCATGCTAATGCACTCTGCTAACAAGCATGAAGGGCACCCCTGCTTAGTGGCTGCCAGACTACTTGAATGTCATTGCATATTCAGTTTTACATTAAAACCACACACATTATCAAGAAACTGCAAAGGCCGAAGTAATGTTAACTCCCTGACTTGAAGTTAGAAAAAATACAGGTATTTGATTAATGGCTTCCATCACCTATTCTCTCAGTCTTCTGATGTTGCTGAAGGCCTAGGATAACTTGACAGGACTGTGAGGCAAACCTTTCCAGTGCTTCAGTACTGCTAATGCCATGTTTAAAGATCAGATCTCTTGGGAAGTTGAACAAATGCTTTCACATCCTCAGTGCATTATTTAGTAAGTTAGCAGGGCAGATCCTCCTCTGTCCTGTGAGCTGTTCTTAGATGGTAAATGAAAAAAAGAAAGAAAGATGGTGTGTGTGTGGTGGGGTGACATTTATGCATGTGGGGTGAAGAAAACACAGTTACACAGAGTTAAATGGATTTTAGACAGAAAAAGTGTCCAAAACTTAATATGCCAGTGTGCACCAGAAACTGTCAAAAGCGGGTACATTTCACGTGATTATATAGGAATTCTGAAGCTTATCTAGCCACAAACCAACCTTCCTCTTTTCTCCCTCTCGCCCTCCCTGCCTCCTTTCCTTTCTCCTTCCTTCCCTCCCTTCCTTCCTTCTATCACTCTCCCTTCCTTTCCTTTCTTAGCTCCCTCTCTCTCTTCTTTTACTGCTGAGCACCTCACAGGATAATTGTTCCACAGATTCTACTGTAGGACCAGCTCAATTTGCTAAGTGTAAAACTAATGAAGTCCAGGCCAGACAAATGTCGGTCAAGCCCTGTGTGCTGTGCAAGCTTATGCTGAATCCTCGCCAGCAGGCCTGTGAACATGTGTTTTTATTCCCAAAGGAGACTAGTGGAGAAAGTACATGTCAGTTACAGTCTGCACTTACACAGAAACAATTCAAAGCAGATTTCCAACTGCTTGTGGGTCAGTAGTATTATACTCATATAGAAAAGCTAGTACACTAGATATTTTACTGCAGAGACTGGGACAAATACTCAAATGTATTTGAAACTCTCTTGAGAGACTGACAGTTGTGGGACGTGACTTCAGAAAATTCTTTCTCTTCACTGTAAAATAATATTTTTCCTTCCTGTAAAATATGGTAGACAACTGCTGGTTCATTCTAAAGTCATCTATAATCCATCCTACCCATGATGTCAGTTACAGTTGAATACATGTTTGTATATTAAAATATTCTATGTATGTTATAGAAAAAAAGACAATTTCCACTGCACATTTAGGTGATACAGGCCAAATTTTCAGCTTAGACTAGATTGCACCATTTATTTTTTATACGTTTGTTACATCCCATATGCTTATGATAACATGTTTCCATTCATCAATAATTTAACAAATATTTATTAACTAAAATGCAGATACTAAAAGATGTTTTCTCAATGAGTAAATTTAGCATATTGTCACAGGAAAATTATCACAGAACTCAGATGACAGGTAATTTATTTAATTGACTTAAAAACAGTATTTTGTTTTAGTTTGCAAATGTTGATTAGATTTTCTGGAATCTAACCTGTAGGTGGCAGTAAATTGAATAGCCCAAGAGTAATCTTGGTATTTTTATTTTAATTTATTTTATGTTTAAAATTTGGTCTGTGTGTGGCCTCAAGGACGAATCTTTTAGATTACTTAGTAAGGCAGTATTTTCTTGAAGAATGCTGTCCTTTGGCAGTTTTGTTGCTGGTGGTGGCCCAAAATAAACTGGAGAGGCTTAAATTACTGCCAGCTTAGAATACCATTTATAATAATGCATTAAAGATTTTCATATGAATGAAAAATATACTCTTATACCTCACTCCCTATCATTCTGACAGAAATAAAATCCTATGTACAAGTTGGAGGGAGTGACCATTTACCAGAATGAATCAGATCCTTCTAGAAGAATACTCTGATTCTTCCAGAAAATGTGTCAGATATCATCAGCATTTCCTTTTCTGGTATATTTCTTTCCAAGATCAAGGAAAGCATGAGAATAACAATTAATTTTAGGTTTTTATTTTGAAGCATTTCCTGTATAAAATAGGTTAAAATATAAATATCAAAATCACATACTATATAAATCTGTTGCCATGCCCTAATTTCATGGACGATGAAACTTTGAATAACAAATTCAGATTCAATTTTGCTAATTTGTAAAGATGTGACTTAAAGATACTTTAACATCTATGCTGGTGTAATAGTGACAATTAAAAGCTGCCTGTATATATTTATACTCACCAGCACACAGATTTCCATGGTGATATGGACAAGAAAAGTCATCCTTTTCACAGTATTTTCCATACACTTTTCCAAGCTTAATTTTGTGACATGAACATTTCCCACAAACACAAACTCCTCGACCACTGCAAACAGGTTGATCCTTGTGTGACTTGCAACTCTCAGAAGAAAACTGATCTTCATCAAAATGACATTTATTCTCATCACACTGGAAACACTTGGAATCTAGAAAAGTTTCATCTACACACTTTCCTTTAGGTCCTCTGTTGTCCTCACACTGACAGCTGCAGTTTCTGTGTATATGAATTTTAGCGGTTTCATTAAAACCAATAGGTTTGATTATTGCATAGTTTTTTCCTCCTGTGACATCACATTTTTTCATTGTAACTTTTACATTGAAAAGAACCTAAATTTAGGAGGAAAAGGAAACATATTTACATACCTTAATTATTTTTATTACTGATATTATATCTGTTAATAACTGAATTGATAAGAAACCATCTTAGAGAAATTAAAAATATTTGTAAAATAAACACATGTAATCTCTTTCATATACATGCAACATCTCTTTTTAATGTCATTTATTCTCCAATTAATGAGCTTGAGAGTTAAAGAATATAATGACTGCTAATCCCTATATTGCACCATTAAATAGACTTGAGTGCAAGCCTTTTTGAAGTGTCTACCCCATCACTGATGATTAATTTCTTAGCAAACATGAGAAAGAATAGACCATTTTCTAAATTCAGCCATTAAAATGTGGGGTATTGAATATTTGACACTAGAGATAGATCACATAGACCAAAATAAAGGGCTTCTGCTCTACTGGTTTAAAACCCTGAGATGAGGCCTGGCGCGGTGGCTCACGCCTGTAATCCCAGCACTTTGGGAGGTCAAGGCAGTTGGATCACCCGAGATCAGAAGTTTGAGATCGGCCTGGCCAACATGGTGAAACCCCATCTCTGCTAAAAATTCAAAAATTAGCTGAGTGTGGTGGCATGAACCTGTAGTCCCAGCTACTTGGAGGGAGGCTGAGGCAGGAGAATCACTTGGATTGCAGTGAGCCAAGATCACACCACTGCACTACAGCCTGAGTGACACAGCGAGACTCCGTCTCATAAATAAATAAATAAATAAAAGATTTTAAAAACCCTGAGGTAAGATGTTCAAATGAACAATTTTAATTTTGTTCCTATTTTCTAGGAGCCCAAGTAAAGTTTCAGAGTTAAATTTTAGTTTATACAGGGTTTCAGTGGAGGAAAACATGTGGCTTTCTGTGATGTTACCCAAAAGATAATTGTTTAGGACTCTCATTCTCAAATCTTAAGACCTCAGCACAGGTCATCTGTTTGTCTCAGTGGAAGAAGATAGCCCAGAACTAAGGAGCTGGGCTGGCAGGAACTGGTCAAATGTTTTCTTTTTCTCTATTTCTTCTTTTTGCACAACACAATTGATTTAATATGTCTATTTATATTTGTTGGCTCACCTTACCGTCTTTAGGTACTTTGGTAAATAAGGTATATTTATTTCATGTTGGATTGAGATCCATTACAATTTAAAATTAATTTGTGCTGAGCTTTTCGGTTGGAATATGTGTCTATGATACAAAAATATAAAGTATCTAAATTTGGCTTATATGTACATGAAACACTAGAATTTGTTCCATAATATTAAAATCAATACAGTTGGTGTTATACTTAAAATGCTTTTGTCTTTGAGAATGCTGAGGCTTAACAGATACGTAAGTTAATGTGGCCACTGCCATCTCTAACAGTAGATCATACTCTGGAGTTTCTATAACTAAGAGGTCGTATGACTATTCCTGAGAGTTAAACTATTTATACCACTCAATTGAAAGTGAAGGAAAGATGGCATGTAAGCAAATGAAAAGAAAAAAACAATGTAACAGGTAAGAAAAACCATTCTTCCAAAATGAGATTTTGAAGGAAATAACTATTTCTAAGACAGTAGCTGTTTTTTCATGAAGTAACTTAGTGCTGTATTTGCTAGTAAAAAGTTTTCTCTGTAGTTTTAATGAAAAGCCAAAGTGTATTTTGCAAAATATGATATCCTTTGAACAAAATCCATGGAGTGATCATAGAAGAAACCACAGAATTAGAAACTTGCAATAATTAATTTAAAATATACAGCTCTAAAATTCCTAAGATAGAAAACATATTCTAACTAAAGAGAAGACAGGATTCTCTTTTATTCATTTTAGAATCTTCTATCACTTTCAATAACTTTTCTTTTTTTCTATAGCATGACATTACATAATTAATCATCATAGAACTTCAGAGGAAAGGGGTTGGAAATCTTCTAGTCCAAGTCATTCATTTAAAAATGAGACAATGCCTCATGAAATAAATGACTCACTCAAAATCACTTCACCCAACAAAGACTCCCTTAAAGAGTATGTTTCTTTGTGTTACTCTTTCTATTGTGCCAATCCTTGGAGAATCTCTATCTCCTCTGGTGCTGTTTCCTGATACTGTTACAATCTGGATCTCTCTCCTTTACGTCCCATTCTTTTTTGGTAAATGATGGCTCTTCTCATTTTGTATTGTTTTTAACAAATTTCCATACCTCCTTCTAGATAATTTAGATAATTATGAGTGTATTGGGGCAATCACAAAGTGAAAGATTTTGAAATTCTTAGCCTTTATCAACTGCTCTATCATTCCCATTCTTTTCTGTGGTATGTGACTTTAAATTTCACATTACTTTGAGACTTTGTGAATATGAAACCAAAAAGGCATTATCATTATTATAAGTATAGACACTACTTATTTGAGAATAAATGATTTCCTAATTTATGCTGGTCATGACACCTAAGTTTAAAGTTACTATTGATAAATAATTGTTTAATATTACACACACACACACATTGAAAGTGAAGGAAAGATGGCATGTAAGCAAATGAAAAGAAAAAAACAATGTAAAAGGTAAGAAAAACCATTCTTCCAAAATAAGATTTTGAAGGAAATAACTATTTCTAAGACAGTAACCGTTTTTATACATATTAAAATGTATAAGTTTTATACATATTTTATACATACAGGTTTTATACATATTAAAACCTGAGAGTTGGAGAGAACAATAGACTGAGCTAAAACAAAGAGGAACTTTGAGGAGAGACAATGAAAGTTACCCTGAAGTATAAATAAGATTCTTAGAGTCAGTAGTAAGTAAAATGTTTCAGAATGGTTTGACTTTTCTGTAAGAAAGTATGCCAAGCAACTTAGTTTATTTTAAAAGGGAAAAATGCACACCCACATACTTCATGATTGCTTGTCACATTTCTGCATCCCTCCATGCCTGGCTTTCTGGACCCATCTGGACAGATGGCGGTAATGTTAAAATAGACACCTTGTACCTGGTTTTCCACATGAACTTTCACTTCTGAAATGAGCTTCTGCAGAGACATTATTTTTAAATTACATGTGAGAGTAGTTTCAAATGTAAGCAACAAAGCAGAGTCAAGCTTATTAAATCATTATAGATTTAATTTTAACTAGATCAAAGAGTCTGTTTCTATAAAAGAATGAATAAAAACACTGTTTCCACATAAAGACCCAATTGTATTTGAAATACATAAGAAATACTGAAGGATTAGATTATCTGCATTCAAATTATTCTATTTTTTTAAGTATTTCCATGACTGCATTTTGAGCCCTTCAAAGATATTTATCAGTCTGTTAACAAAATAGCCATTTTTAATCCAGTAATAACCATATTTTATGATAAAGTATAATTAAACATTGAGAACACATATATCATCATAAAGGGTAAATCTTGACACCTTAAAATGTAGAAAATGCTTCTGTCATATAAAGCTGCTAAAGAGGCCGGGCGCGGTGGCTCAAGCCTGTAATCCCAGCACTTTGGGAGGCCGAGACGGGCGGATCACGAGGTCAGGAGTTCGAGACCATCCTGGCTAACACGGTGAAACCCCGTCTCTACTAAAAAATACAAAAAGCTAGCCGGGCGAGGTGGCGGGCGCCTGTAGTCCCAGCTACT
>NW_016805188.1:456283-467801 GCF_001698545.2 Rhinopithecus bieti | reverse complement strand
AAAAAAAAAAAAAAAAAAAAGCTGCTAAAGAAATATTTTTTGTTTCAAACAATTGAGACTATCATGATAGCTAAAATGCCTTATTGACACAGAATTGACAAGTACATTTTAGGGAGGCCATTTCTACACTGAAGGAGCAAGAATTACCTAACAGATATGGTTCTATGTGGTTCTATAAGGTTCTCCAAGAATGGCTTAGAATTTTTCCCAAGTCCCTGGGACTTGTTTGTGTCAGCCAAGCTTGTTGCAATCCTTAATACCAAAATAGGGCCTCTTACTGGGCAGAAAACCATTCATTCATTCATTTATTCACCCATGTATACACTCATTCAATAAATATCTATTTAATGCTTATTGTGTGGCAGGCACACACTAATTTCTTTCTCTACAGTCTTCGACTTCCAAATGATCTATCTAACTTTAATGTATACTTCAGATCTGTGTGCACTTTATTGCATACAACTAAGAGTCTACCACATGCAAAAATCCTTCACTTGTAAAAAAAACAAAAAAAAAAAAAAGGAAAATGAAGTATGTACCTAAAGAAAAGAGCAAGCAGCGGGTTATGAAAAGAAAAATAATTTCCAGTGGCTTCTAATTCTTTACTTGAGTGATTTCTCTTCTTCAATGGTATAATCAACAAAGAAACATGTGCTTACTGACAAATAATCATGGAATTCTGGCAGCATATCTTTAGAACAAGAGACTTTCCTCTAATTTCTCAATGTAAATATTATTTACAGTAGGTAAGACTATGTCAGTCACATTTTTTTTTTTTTGTCTTCCAGAGAGCTCATAGATAGTGCAACAATTAATTGTGTAATTTTGGTAAATCAATAGAAACTTCCAACGGTATACAAGGATGTTGATATGTGGCAACCAGCAGATCAGAAGGAAATGCCTAACACAATGAACATCCTCAGTTTACCCTTCTAAAATTCTGCTTCTCTTAAGATCTTAGTTGGCCTAGTGTGGTGGATCACGCCTCTAATCCCAGCTCTTCGGGAGGCTGAGGCAGGTGGATCGCTTGAGGTCAGGAGTTCCAGACCAGCATGGCTAACATGGTGAAACCCTACGTCTACTAAAAATACAAAAATTAGCTGGGTGTGGGTGGTACATGCCTGTAATCCTAGCTACTCTGGAGCTTGAGGCAGGAGAATCACTTGAACCTGGGAGGTGGAGGTTGCAGTGAGTCAAGATCTTGCCACTGCACTCCAGCCTGGGAAAGACAGAGTGAAACTCCATCTCAAAAAAAAAAAAAAAAAAAAAAAAGAAAGAAAGAAAGAAAGAAAAAAGAAAAGAAAAGATCTTAGCTAGTTAGGCCAATGTTTTCAAGCCTGAGGTGAAGACAAATCCTTAAATTTTGCCCAGTTTGGGGATTCAGCAATTCATAATCTTAAGCTTCCCTTTTAGTATCTAGTAGGTACAGAGGCAGATTCTACATAATTCTTAAATGGATTGTGAATTGATTCTGTTGGACTGTGAACACAAAATGAAAATTTAGAAGATTTTTGATAATATAAACATATATAAAATAATAACAGAATTCCAACTTAAGGAGAGTAGTTAGCCACAGTAAGTTTTGTTGGATTTAATATCATTTTTCCACTTTTTAAGGTTTTCCACTGTTTACAGTGGGCTAAGGCATTGCATACCTATGCTAGGCAAAATAACCAAATGTTGCTGTCTCCTTTGCCACTGGGCAGTCTGACACACAGGTAAAAATCTGTCAGTTTATATACTTTGTTTGGAGTAATAAATGGGTTCATACTAAAGAATTTAGGGTGGTTTCTAATAGCATAAGCTCTTCTCTTATTTTGATTATTCTTGGGAACAGACTACTGATGGGAACGAATTGTAGACACATTGGATTTTCTGTGATAAGTCCCTCTTCAGTCTCACTGTTCTTTTCTTTTGTAACAGTGAGAAAGATGTAACTTAAGATGCTCTTCCTTATTTTACTCAGCACACTTTTCAGATATAGAAAACTATACTCAGGGAAAACAAATCAAGCAAGATTTATTTTCCTTTTAGAAGATGAAAGTTTAAACAAGTTCTTCATTTTATATCTTGTGTCTACTTCCTGCCTTTCTCTTTTGTGCCCAAGCTAAAGGCAGGTGCGCTGTCTGTAGAAAATGAGAAGAGAAGCCAGAGTTTTTTCCACAATGCTTTGGCTACAATTTAACTATTAAACTCTACGTGTCAGGAAGAGAGTCAGAGGATTTGGGAAAGTGAGACTTTATAGTTGGCCCATAAATTCAAGGTAGCATAAAGCATATCTTTTGACACACTGTAAAACAATGAAAAACAGGTGGTATCACACAGGAGGAAGCACCTGAGGCTTGAAGTAAAGGAACACCTGGATTCTGATCCCACTTTCTTCTGCTTATTAGTTGAACAACCTTTGACAAGCTTGTTTCACTTTCCCAAGTCTTGGTTTCTACTAATATACAACATGGGTACTAACCACCTGCCTTATAGATCAGGTGTGAGGACTAAATGAGGTCATGTATGGAAAGTGACTGGATCTTAGTGGTAAAAATGTAGCAGTCACTATTATTGCAACATCTTAACAGAGGTTGTTCTATTCAGGAATGATCCAGGTTGAAAGAACAGATGTTTCTTTAAATTCTTTACATTGAGGCATTCACTCTTCACAGGACTGATGACAGCATACAACGATGAACTCAAGAAAATAGAATATCCACTAAGGTGATTCTTTTAATCAAACTCTTTCGATAGAACTGCTAAAATAATTGTTGAACAATCAAGTGGTTGATCGTAGACCCCCCAACGGAGTCCTCTTAATAATTGCTGTATCCCAGATAGTTCAACTTCCCTGGCAGATTATTGCCTTATGTAACTGTGGACTTCTACTTTATCATTATGGGATAGGAAATGATGCAATTTCCTGGTAATACAGTACATTCTATAGCTAAGACTTGATGATTCACTGAGCATTGGATGTAGAAGGAAATTTAGATAGCCTCTAGCCCAATCTTCATTGATTGCCAATGAGAAAAGTGAGCCACAGAAAGTAGAAATGACTTCCCCAAAGAAAAAAGCTAGTTAGTGGTAGGGCCAGGGATGAACTTCAGATTCCTAATTCTTAATCTAAAATGCTTTCTAATTCTCCTCTCAAGATGACATAGCACTACTTTGTACCTTGCCACAGAAATTGGTGTAAAAATTTTATTTTAAAAATTGTATATAATATATACATACCTGATAGGCTTCCACTACCAAATTATTGAGGTTTGCAGCCTTTGATTCTATTTCACCAGCAATGGTGCCCGGCAAGAGGGGTAGAAGATCCTATAAAACATATCAATAACATTTAAAGAATGACAATAGTATGTAATGGGTTAGCAACCAAAAAACAGTAAATATTTTTGTAGTTATCAGTTGAAGGTGAACGATTAAATGAATGAAAACATATAAGACACAAGAAAAATATAAGCAATCTAGTAGAGCAGCCAGAACATATACCCATGTAATGGTTGTATGTGTCTGTACATGTGCATGACTGTGTGTGTGCATCCGGAATCACTGTTGATTCCGATCGAATCCAATCGAAATGCAGATGAGCATCTCCCACATATCTTCCATGGAATGTAAAGATCAAGAGATTTTAAACATACAAAAGGTTTTGAGGGGAAATAAGCTTGGGAAGTTCTGCATATGGTTTCTTCCACTTAGAAACATAAAATGCACATTTGCAAATTAAAAGGTTCAGAGTAGGCCTGCAATTTGGAAATGATTTAACACTATTTAATGAAGCACTTCCCAAAACTTCTTCAGTTAGGAAAAATCATAGTCACAAGTGGAAACTTCATGGGGTATGTGTTCTTGATGGATGTTGCTTATTAATTATGGAGAAGACCGTAGGTATTTTTAGGGAGAATGAGCAAAGGCTTAAAGGTCTACATGAATTGAAGATGAAGCAAAAATAGAAAAAAAGTCAATCTGACTAAAGGGCACATATTTACAGGAAATCAAATGCTAAAAGTTTTGAAATCCATTTATTCTTGCATTTTATTCTATTCACAGATATCCTTAAGTTCCTTCTGGATGCCAGCCATTACTTAGACACTAACAATTTGGTATCTCAAGTCATAAGGAAAAAATTATCATTTATAGATTTAAAAAATTTATTTACTAGACTTTTATTGAGCTCCTACTTTATACACACTTTGGAGATGCCAAATCACTAGGTCACATAGTTTCCACCCTTAAGGATCTCACAGGCATATAAATGACAATTTCACTAAACACTGTACATATGAACATGTGAAACAATAGAGATGTGCATAGACCCTAATGAGAGGGATACTTGGCAAGCATTTGAGATCTGGGGAAGGTTGCCAAGGACTGTTTCCTGGAGGAGGTGAATTATAAGCTATGTCTTAAAGTATGAGTAAGAGTTAATAAAGTAATGAGGAAGAAGGACTTCCAGACATGAGAGGCGAGGGTGGGCAGCAAGAACAAAGGCAGAGAGGAAAGAAACAGCCTGGCTGAGTGCTTATGCACAGGAGGATTAGAAGTGTGGCTGGAGAGATGAGAAGCATCCCTGCAAGGCAAGGAACAGTGGGGCAATGAGGCCAAAAAGGCAAGCGGAGACCACATGGCCTTATGTGCCACCTTAGAGATTTGGTCTTCTAATTCAGAGGGCATCGCTGAAACCTTTTACTCAAGGGAGTACTGTGGTCACACTTGTGGTTTCAACAGATCATCCTGGCAGCCAGATGGAGGATGGATTACGGAGATCAGCCATGAGGTTGTTAGAACCCAGGTGAAAGGTGATTGATAAAAAAGATCTCTAGGCAGTCAAAGGAGGTGACTATAAGGGCATGCGTGGGGCTCACACTGGAGCTTCCCAGGCTTTGGAGCCAGTTGATTCTGACACTGTGCATAATTCAATTAATAATAAAAAAAAACCTGGTTTTATGGTTTATCAGTTAATGGCAAATTTTTAAAGGAATAGGAATAAATTGCTAGAGCCAATAATGCTACCAAGAAATAATGTTAGAGAAACAGCAAAGAGGAAGAAAAGGTATAAAAAGCTGCACGGTATTTCAAAGCCAACTTTTAAGCTTAGAGGTTAAGAGCAAAGGATTTGGGTTGTTAGAAACCCTTGGGCAAGTAACCTCCTAAAATATGGTTTCTTATCTTTAAAATGGGCATTTTAAGATGACTGCCCTCATTTTTATGAGTTACTAAGAGGATTAGATTAATAAATGTTTACAAACTCAATGCCTGACAATAGTTAAGTACCCAGTAAGTGGAAGCTGTTATGATTGTTAATAAAATGGTTTGGGCCATTTAATTTTGACCAGAGTCCTACTTCTGCAGATGTTAGTTTGTTGTTACCTTAAAATGTGATTCCATGGTATATACATTTGGGAAAACAAGAAATTAAATAAAGTTTCACTAAGTCAGACACAGAAAGAGAAATAGCACATGTTCTCACCCATAAGTGGGGGCTAAATAATGTGTATACATGATGTGGAATGATAGATAATGGAGACTTGGAAGGGTGAGGGCCTGGGAGTGGGATGGATGATGAGAAATCACTTAATGGGTACAATGTATGCTATTCGAGTGATAGATACTCTGAAAGCCCTGGCTTTACCACTATACAATCTACACATGTAACAAACTTGCACTTGTACTCCATACATTTACCCTAAATAAATAAAGCTTTACCATAGGTTTCTAAGGGAAGAAGTGTTATGATTAAAGTAGTGCTTTCAGATGATAAGGTAGGTAGGTAATAGGGAAACTGGTAGAGGGAACACTAGCTTGTGGCAAATGCAAATGGGTTCAAGTATTTATTGAAGCCAGAAAATGCACTTTCTCTGCAGTTTTAAAAAATAAGTAGAGGGCACTGGGAACTGGCCACTGAGGGGAGATGTATAATTAGGGAATAGATGGGAGAAGCAAAGATAGCAAAGGAGATGAAGGAGACCAAGTGAACAGAGATGCATAATGAAAATCAGGGTGTCATAGCTTCACGAAAATGAAAACAAGAGAGTTTCTAGGAAGAAAGAGCCTTAAAGACTGTGAAAAGAAAGCTACAGCAGCGTTGCAGAGAAACAGTTCTAGGCTGAGGGGTCCATGGCACCTCCAGTGTAACACAGCTGCTTTGTTTTGCTTGAGGGTCTCACCTGGCCTAAAGGACTCCAGACACCACCAAGATTATTCTTATGTCACCAAGGCTTTGACTGGCTCAGCCACTTCCATGGCCCTTTTTGGTCCATTATTGAATGACCTAGACCAAAGCTAGGTGCGTCAGTGCTATTGAGAATTAAGCTGATATTCTCCAACTCTAACCTATTAGGAGGATATGCTCATGGACCAGAATAAGAAGCACTCTAGACATGCAAGATGCAAAGATGGATTGTGAACTACTTTTTTCCGGTAAGGCTTCTCCACTATTGCCACATTTGAGACCACTCTAAGCATCAGGCTGCGCTCAAGTGTACCGAATACAATTCTCAGTTCTCAGATTCAGTTCTAGGTGTTACAAAGCTAAATAGAATTTATACTTAAATGCTAAGTTAAGACATTGTAAAGGATACTTTACTAATACAATATAGAATTTAGATTGTACAAAGTATAATAATTCCAGAATCCTTATCTGTGGCTCTAAAGAAATGTCTTAATTTCAATTACCAATGAAAAAAATTTAATTTTCACATTTTCGGAGTTAACATACCTTATACCAATGAAATTGTTTTCCTTGAACTGCAAAGATGACATTAATGTTGTTGTCTATTAATTTCTCTGAAAGTTGGCCTAGTGAGGGATGTTCCTGTAATGAATAATAAAATAAATAAGGGAGTGAAATTTCATAGTTCCATCCTAATCAAACATCTATTATGAAGAAAACTGTATGACTTACATAAAAATGTACCTGGGAAGGACTATGGTTTTACTAGAGACATTTAAAATTTTAAAAAACATAACATCAATATCCATGTATTAAAATATTTTATAGACAAAAGTCCCATAAAAACTTGTAACTTAAAAAGATGAAGAGAGCTGAATGCAACATAACTAACAAAGAGTGATCAGCATCTCTTTAGATTAACATTGGACTCCAAGTGATGTAACTGACAGATAATTTAATATTCAGAAATAGAGACACATTAGTGACAATCACATTCTAAGGTGAAATTCAGTGACAAATATTGAACTGCAAATATATATGCATGTATATATATATGCCTATAAACATATATATACACATACACATTGAAACATCTAGATAAACCTATATATACACATTTGATATGTAGCATGATATAGTTATATAACATATATATACACATATATATAAAACATGATATAATAACTCTCTTTAGAAGCAGAAAACTCTCTACTCAACTCCTAGGTTTGTCACCTTACAACAAAAGTTCTCAGTTCCATTCTCTGTAACATGTGAATGATACCTGCCTTCCATGATTGCTGGCAAGATTAAAAAGATAATAGTAGTATGTGAACTCTTTAGTGCATTTTCTTGCATGCAGTAAGTGATCAAAACTAATACCAATTCTGATTCTTATTTCAATTGCTTATACAAGGTATAGATTACAGATGTCTCAACTTATCATTATGCTCAATATTTTTGTTGTATGATGTATTTTAAACCTGCTTTACTTTGATAAATAAAATTTATGTTGTGCCATCTGTGCCACTCTCTGTGGTAATGAAAAAGTTAGAGAAGAGTAGGAAAATTGGAATAAAATTTAGTTTAGAGAACATGAGAAATCTGATGATTACATAAATTGCTATCTACAGTTATATAGTTAGATATATTATTGGTAATTTTTTTTCTATAAATACTTTTCTAGAAATTAAAATGATTGTCTCAAATAACAAGTTCATAGCTAGATACCTATCAGAGAGATGATGTTAAAGTTCACTGGTAATAGTCTCTCCTCATTCACTGGTGCCTAATGGCATAAGCCAAAGATTAGTATGCAACTGAACCCAATTAGTATCATAACATTTAAGTACAAATTATTCCATAGTTTTTGCTTCCCAATGCACTCTCCAATGTTAACTGTATTTTCTTTAAGGAAAAATCCTGTTAAACCATATTGGTAAACATTTCTGTATTGTGGCAACTATGTGAACTTGGTAAAAGAGCTAAATTAACTAGTTTCACTTATAACGTAAGTTCTAAGTAACAACACTTTATTTCTCTATCATCTATAATTGCTGCAATAGAAACAAATCAAATTTTCATGAGTTGCCATTACACATGATATGAAACCAACTAATGAAGAAACTTAAAAAGCATTAACACGTGCGTCTGCATAAGAAAAGTTTTTCTCAGAGCAATTCTTAAGAATATAAATTTAAAGCAATGGAAAAAAACAAACTCCAAAAACACAAATTCTGCTAGCTAAATTCTTATTACTTGTTCCTAATAAAAGGCATAACCTTAAAATAGGTTTATGACAGTTTGCATAATGCTAGTGAATAAAGAGAACAAGTAGAGGCAAGGTAAGTCTAGCTGTATTAGAAATATTTTAAATGGCAACAACTACTTTTCAAGTATTTTGCTTAGACAAAAGATAGTCACAGCTTGCCAAGCATTCACCTTCTTAATTTTTAGAAACATTTGCATTTTAACGAAAATTTAATACATGTTTTCAACCAGCTTTTACTTAACTCACATAAAATCAATATTCAAATGGCACTCTAAAATGTAAGCAGCTTTCGAAAACTTCTTAATCTCTTCCCCTCTCCAAAAACAGGAAGTCACTTTGACCAAATATACACAAAACTTAAATCTGGAAAGTTCTAGTTTGGTCAGAAGCTTATTAAGAAGATCAGTCATGGTCATTAGAGAAATGCAAATCAAAACCACAATGAGATACCATCTCACACCAGTTAGAATAGTGACCATTAAAAAGTCAGTAAATAACAGATACGGGAGAGGATGTGGAAAAATAGGAACACTTGTACATTCTTGGTGGGAGTGTAAATTAGTTCAGCCATTGTGGAAGACAGTGTGGCGATTCCTCAAGGATCTAGAACCAGAAATACCATTTGACCCAGCAATCTCATTACTGGGTATATACCCAAAGGAGTATAAATCATTCTACTATAAAGAAACATGCATTGCAGTACTCTTCACAATAGCAGACTTGAAACCAACCTAAATGTCCATCAATGATAGACTGGATAAAGAAAATGTGGCATATATATACTAAGGAATACTATGCAGCCATAAAAAAGGATGAGTTCATGTCCTTTGCAGGGACATGGATAAAGCTGGAAACCATCATTCTCAGCCAACTAACACAGGAAAACAGAAAAACAAACACCGCATGTTCTCACTCATAAGTGGGAGATGAACAATGAGAACACATGGACACAGAGAGGGGAATAACACACACCAGGACCTGTCGGGGGGTGGAGGAGCTAGAGGAGGGATAACATTAGGAGAAATACCTAATGTAGATGACAGGTTGATGGGTGCAGCAAACCACCATGGCACATGTATACCTATGTAACAAACCTGCATATTCTGCACATGTATCCCAGAACTTGAAGTGTAATAAAAAAAAAGGGGAAAAAAAAGATTAGTCGAATTTTCAAGCCTACAAAAACAGATTTTTTTGAGCCCTAGAGAGAAATCTCTTTTAAAAGAAAATTCCAAGTACCTCAAGGCAGATATTTAAAAATTACAAATGTGTAACAGATGTTTAAATAAACCACTGTTGACAGGAGACCTGTGGATTAATGACCATTGCCTAAGCCCCTTCCCCTTCCTTCATGAAGCAGCCTATCTTCAAAAAAGTATTTTATCTTTTATGTCTTTCATTTCACTAGCAGGAGACGCGTTCCCTCTCAGCCAGCTCTCCTGTTCTGGTGACGTCCCTGCTCCTGAACTCCAACTCCCTCTCTGTCTAACCCATTACATATTGTTTCTGTAAACTCTGAAAATAATTAATAGAGATAACCAGCACTTCGGGGTAAAAGGGAGAAGGAAAGCAATATGCCAAGACAGCTGCTAAGTAATTAAGGCTGTGGGAAGTAACTTATAAATGTCAGAAGGAAAGAAGAGGTAAGAAAGATTCATTGGGGACAATTTTGGGTAAAGAGATAACTGTGTACAGATGTATGGTAGAATTTTAATAATGTGTATATCTAGGTGGATAAAAAAGCATTTAAGATTCTCTTCACACAAGTGAGATCCATAATACAAATTTTTATAATAGAATACATAAAATTTGCAGTATGGAATATTATAATAAGATATAAAAACCAAACAACTTAAATAAAAACCTCAATTATCTGCATGATTTTTTAGAGGAGGAAAGAGGCATATAGCACAGAAGTAATCAGATAGCAGAGATTTGTTTAGAGATGAAACTTCAAATGATGTGTCAGTCAACAACTGTCCTGATAGTTAAATCTTTTATCTACATAGTTGTACCGTGATAACTGCATAGACCAGGGTTTCTCAAGAGTGATGCTATTGACGGTTTGGGCTGGGTATATTTTTTATTTGACAAAGGGGCTGTCCTGTGCATTGTAGGATGTTTAACAGCACCCTGGTCTCTCCACAATAGGTGCCAGTAGCACCCTCTTTCCATAGTTATGACAGCCAAAATGTCTCGGGGCCTGAAATTGTCCTCTGGAGGATAAAATCGCTCCAGCTGAGAACCACACCACTAGCACGGGCTCTGGAACAGATCACCTGGGCTTCAACTTCTGGCTCTGCGATTACTAGCTATGTGACACTGGGCAGCTGTCTGAACCTTTCTGGGATTCAGTTTCCATAGGTATAAAGCACATATAAACACTAGTATCTACCATTCAGATGGTGGAGATTAAATAGGTTAACTTCATAAAGCCTTCACTTACCATTCTGTAATTATTAAGACCAATGATGAGTAGTGTTTCATGTTACACAGCTTAGAGTCTACTATGGGCACTGCTATATAGGGGTGTGTGACTCCAGACGAGATGCTGATCCCTTTAGCATCTTTTCCCCTCCTCATTTATAAAGCAGAAGTAAAGCAATAGCTACATTTCACTGGAATGTTGGATGGTGTTAAATGAACATAAAGAGACAAACACCATAGGTCTGCTCAAGAAAAGACGGTTTTTAACAAATGACTGCTTAATAAGAGAGATTTGGAGGCATTTCTTAAAGGCAAGATATGCTCTTGGATGTGCTTTCCTTGACCTATGTCACTTGCTTATCTTTCTTACCTGGCCCTGGAGATGTTTGAGTTTGCGGCTCCTGGCAAATACGACCTCAGTTGTAATCATGATACTCTATTTACTGAAGAATGGTATGCATTGATGATTTTGTAAGTTTTCAATAATAATGGCAACAAAAGTTTACCCAAAATATCTAATTTAATGAGAATATTCCATTCTATAAAATTTTATCAAATTTGAATTTTATTGTGTCACTTTTGCAAGCCATAATTTTGCCCCATTTGAAAGGCAAACAAGCAGAGCCAGGCTACTTTGAGTCTGCCACAGG
>NW_016805188.1:450294-456036 GCF_001698545.2 Rhinopithecus bieti | reverse complement strand
TTTTTCAATAATAATGGCAACAAAAAGTTTACCCAAAATATCTAATTTAATGAGAATATTCCATTCTATAAAAATTTTTATCAAATTTGAATTTTATTGTGTCACTTTTGCAAGCCATAATTTTGCCCCATTTGAAAGGCAAACAAGCAGAGCCAGGCTACTTTGAGTCTGCCACAGGTGATTTCTACATGCAATTTTGCTTTTAATTAAAATAATTCCAACTAAATATTGTTTGCAGAGATCCTTTCCAGGCCACTTTTTTTGAGAATATGAGAAGCATTCAAATTAGTTCTCCTATAAAAGTACTATTAAAATGTTCTCAGGTCGGGCTCAATGGCTCACGCCTGTAATCCCAGCACTTTGGGAGGCCAAGGCAGGTGGATCATGAGGTCAGGAGATCGAGACCAGCCTGGCTAACACAGTGAAACCCCGTCTCTACTAAAAAATACAAAAAAAAAAAAAAAAAAAAAAATTAGCCGGGCGCAGTGGTGGGCGCCTGTTGTTCCAGCTATTCAGGAGGCTGAGGCAGGAGAATGGCTTGAACCTGGGAGGCATAGGTTGCAGTGAGCCAAGATCGTGCCACTGTACTCCAGCCTAGGTGACACAGTGAAACTCCATCTCAAATACAAAAAAACAAAAATGTTCTCATGGTGTTTACAATTTGAAGCAGATCATTCAGCAAGCTGAAATCAGGTACTTTATAGTTTTAAATGCCCCAAAAGATGGAACAATCGTTTTAAAAGCTGCACATGGACTTAAAACTTTCTAGTTGTTTTAAGTTGAGCACAAAATAAGTGTTCAATGAATTTGCATTTTTATTAGTATGTGTCTGAGACAAAGAAGTTGAGAAGCAGAGAAAGAGAGAGATTTAACATTTTCTGAGGTAGAAAAGGCCATGTCTCCATCGGAAAACAGCAAACAAAATTAACAGATCTCTTTATTAAAATATCACAATTATCTCCTCACATGGAATTCTGTCTGATCTCAACATTAGTTATAAACGTCTTCCAGACTTTGAAAATGTCAGAAATATCCCTTTCAGAAGGAATAAATGTAATAGCTTTATGAACGTTTGTTAACTCAGGTAGCAAAGTTATGGACTACATTAGCAAAGTAGCTTCTTAAGCTCCTTTATTCATCTGCAGTCCTGGAAAAATTAAGTATAATTCCAAGTAGTTAAGATTCATAGTAAAAAGAAAGCTTCCTAAATGGCATACTTAAAAGTCAAGTACATGTTAAAGTTGCATGAGGAGAGGCACAGTGTTGACTATTTTATTTTGCCAGTAAGAAAGCAAAACTGTTCTGTAATGCCTAATAGACCTTCTGCAATTCTGCCTCCGTACTATAAGATGCTGATCTACTCAGCAGCTAGTCTATCAAAATGAGCCTGCAGGAAAAGCAACCAACTATGAAGCCAGCAGTAAGGGGATTCTGAGAAGATATATGATAGGAGGGATAAAGAATCACTGGCCATAATGTGATGAGGCATATAAAAGGCTGCATGGAAAAACACTAAGCCTAAACCAGTAAATACTAGTGAATATATGGTATGCACTCGTACATGCAATAGGAATGTGGTAGGATCTTGCCAATTTGAATCTTGCTGTTTAAAACTGTGAGTCACATCAGCATCTGAAAATCCCATTGATAAGATTCACTGGATGACCTCCACATACTTGTTCCTTGGTGTCCTTTCATTGTTACTGAAGACCTTCATGCTATTCTTGGCCTCCACCAAGGGGTGGGTGATCAGTTTCTGGGAGGGCTCTGACTAAGGGTGGAAATAACCCTGGAGAAGCTGGGTGGGGAGACAGGGTGAAATTCCAGACCCTAAGGATTAATAATCTACTACACCATTAATAATTTTTGTATTAACATCTGCCATTTTAGAAAGAATGTCACATTTCAAATTGTCATTATTACCGGATAAATTATAAAACTATATTACTGCTAAAGTTTTTTTTATTCTGGCACTTGATCTTGAAGAAAAAGCAGTGGAAAATGTAATTTATTCAATAGTATAACATCATTTGCCAGAACCATATACAAATATCACAACGTATAAATAAAATGATTTTATATTATATAGTGTTTTATAACTTATGCAAGTCAAATCATCTGGTTATACTTTCATAAGTAAGACTGCAACCAGAAAGACAAGAAATGACAACAAGAACATTATTTTTCTTTTTCTTCTACGTTTCAGTCGACAGACTGTGGCAAAGAATGCAGATTTTAATATAAGCTTGAGACGGAATGGGGTCAGCTCTGTAATTTATTAATGTTTTAGCTGTTTATCCTCAGGCAACTTACTTCGCTTTTCTGACCCTCAGTCCTTCTATTTGTAAAAGAAGGCTAATTGTAACTACCTTATAGAGTTGTTGTAAAGATAAATTTGATGTTGTATGCAGAGTGATTGCTATAGTGCTTTCAGTTGAATACATACTCAATAAAATGGCAGTTTTTATTAGTCGAGGTTTCACATTGACCTTCAGGAAATAGTTATATGTATAAGCAACGGAACTCTGTCCCATGTAATTTAGACATATAAAGGGTTTTTTAAATCAATTATTTCCTTTTATAAATACAAAGCCCAAGAATCTTGGTTCAGAGTCTTGAACCAAGAAGCTCAGATAGCATTCAACATTACTGACATCGGCTGCTGGAGATAAAGCCAAGAAGCAAAGTGTTTGATTACTTGTCTTATACAAAATTTAAAATTCCTCCATAATGGCCAAATAGGGGAGGATAGAGGTCATTTTAAAATGCACAAATAAATATGCCTAGAGTCAAAGTCAAGGTAGCTTTCAATACAGAAGCTTCCAAAGCAGTAGCACATCTTGAATATATAAATTCATGGTCAAAGGATCAATCAAAATGCTTCAGCTTCTTTTACCTAACATGTAGGCAGTGACCCTACAAATGAAGGGAATGAGAATTTTTAGGAAGATAATCCCTTAAAACAAAGACCTGGGGTAAATAAAATAAAAGTATCCTTCTAAGGTGTTAACAAACACATTATTCCTTGGATTACTTAATATACTACAGCAGTGACATGTGGAAGGGTCATTCCTTTAAATACTGGGAACAATGACCAAGAAGGTAAAATAAGTTATTGATGTAATCATCCAATTTTCTGATATCATAAGAATCCAAGCCCTATCTAAAATTTGACTGGACTTATAACTTATTTCCATAAGGTTCTATAACGTGGTATATGTCTGAAATTATTACAGCATTTCTTTGCCTAGGAAATCCTCCCTAGATGAGCAATAGTATCCTTTCAAATACAATTATGGAGAGATGACTTCAATGACTTGGCAAAACTTCAAAAGAATAATACAATTTGAGAATAATGTCATTGTTATTTCTTCTTAAAAAATAAAAACCTTCTCTTTGTCTCACAATAGAATAATTCTTCCTATACTCTCTCCTACTCCCCAATAAATAAATTAGAACTCTACCACTGATCAAAAGAGGGTAAATAGAAGGAAGTGTAGATAAGAAATGACTAAGTAGAAGTAGGTGGGTCTGTCAAAGTCAAATAAGGCTGAGTAGAAGAGAATTAGGGAAAGACACTGTTGGAATAACTCCAATTCTTGAATTTTTGAATTCAATCTCTAGTTACCTTTTAAAATGTTTATATTTTGATACTACTTTCAAGAAACTAAAATGACCAAGGGTTGAACTTGTTTCATATGGTAATACAATTGCCACTCTAGAATTTCAACATATCTGGTAGGGTTTTACAGATGGACTGGTGATCTGTTTAAAATTTACCCATGGGAACCACACAAATTTCAGCATAATTTTCATGCTTCTGATACTGTGATTCCCAAACTGTATGTGGGGTGTCTTGGTGCACTGCAGCACACTCTGAAGGGTGGCAGGAAATAATTTAAATCTTCAAGAGAAATACAGTGACATTCAGCATGTATCAGGTACCAATGAAGAACTAGTTGGAGGGAGTTCATAGTTTTAAGATTACATTCGGTCTTATTCTTTTAAATGACATTAATCTTTGCCGAGCTGGTCAACTTGAAAATCAACATGGAAGAAGAAATCAGGGTAGTGATGACCCATCTTATTTCAGGATTTGAAAATTTCTCTTCGTAAGTTACTTACTAAAACTGAAACATGTCTCTCTACATTTGATACATTTGTATTATTTTTAAGGAGCTACTAAGTTGTTAAGACAAAAATAGTTGAGTTATTTGGACTTAACCACTTAAAAAACAGAACTATTAGGTATTTCTTTTGACCCACGAGTGTCATGGAATAAAATCACTGAGAGACTAGGGTCTCCTGAACTGAGAAAGTTGGAGAGGTTCTGTTTTAACATATGCAAGAATATATAAATAAGTGTCAACATCAGAAGTAAATGATGCTTTGGGCTGTTGATTCTTCACAACTAGAATTAGATAATGCCAGGGAAGATATGGTTCTGGGTGATTATATTAAATATATGATTCAGAGCTTATACTAACCCTCAGGAAGCAAGCCAGATAGTCGTTTAAAAAGAGACCTTAAGTAGATAAGATGCAGAGAGAAGTAAGGTACAAAATAGAGAAAGCCTGCTTTGTTTTACTCTCTTGTCTTCTTTCCTTGGTTTCTATTTAGTTTCTACCTACTGTACTGTGAGGCTTCCTCCTTAAAATGTTTGTAGATATCGACCCTGTAGAACTGGTCTGTTTGTATAAAGCAAAGGTATACTTTTTTCGCTTGTCCTAGAATTACATAAAAAGTAAAATCTTGTATCATTTTTATTTTCAAAAATTATACTGTGCTTTGTCATTCATCAAAGAGTCAGCTACTAGAAATTGTCAAAGTGTTTAATTCATATATTTTATTGATCAGTATTTATAGATTGCACTGTTCCATAAATTCTCTCTCATGGCTTATCCTTGTTTCTTTTTTAGGTAATTTCCTGGTACAAAAATAGTGGAGTTGCCAATTTAAAACCGTACTTTAGCCAAAAGAGTCATATCTACTAAGGGGCTACTGCTACATTACCATGGTTGTCGATTTGACGTAGACGTTGTTTTTCAGATGGCAGTTTCCATCATTGGGCACCACTATGCCTGCCAATTTGCTATCAAGAGCAAGATGAGATGTCTGATCTGTCATCACCAGCAGCAATCTTTTAGCCTCTTTTCGCCATCCAATATGACTCTTAAAAATAAACATGTAATTAGACTTTGTACAATAACATAGATCTGTACTGTGGTTTTTACCTCAAGTAAACATCATGTTTGAGTTGATGAACATTAAGTCAGGCTAGAACAATGTGCATGGGTACAACGCTGCTGCATAAATAGCTTTAACTTTCATTTGTACATCCTCTATTTTCCCACAGCCATGTAACCACACTGGCTCCTGGCTAGAGGTTTCTAGTGTTCCAGTGGAGGAAGAATAAGATAGATTAAAAAGTAGGAGAGGCCGGGTGCGGTGGCTCATGCCTGTAATCCCAGCACTTTGGGAGGCCGAGGCGGGCAGATCACGAGGTCAGGAGATCGAGCCCACCCTGGCTAATACGATGAAACCCCGTCTCTACTAAAAATACAAAAAAAAAAAAAAAAAATTAGCCGGGTGTGGTGGCGGGCGCTTCTCGGGAGGCTGAGGCAGGAGAATGGTGTGAACCCGGGAGGTAGACCTTGCAGTGAACCGAGATCCGAGATCGCGCCACTGCACTCCAGCCTGGGAGACAGAGCGAGACTCCCTCTCAAAAAAAAAAAAAAAAAG
>NW_016805188.1:376486-450079 GCF_001698545.2 Rhinopithecus bieti | reverse complement strand
GGCGAACAAGCTGAAGTGAGGAGGGCAACAATCTACTTCTAGTTCCTCCTTGGAGTGTGGCGCATGAGAGAAGAAGCCCTTTTGGAAAGAATTTTCACGTGCATAACCTTTTCCTTCCCTTTTATCTTTTCCTATTTAAATCCCTCCCCAAATTTAGCCCCTCTGTCCCAAACACATACCAAAATGAATCACCTTGGTGAGGAGTAAGAGATAGTAAGATATGTTTTCTTCTACACTACGTTTTCACTCCTCAAATCAAAGAGAAAACAAAAATTCTAAATCCTTTGAAAGTTTTGCATCTTAGCAAACACTTAATAATGTGAAACGTCTTACTTCACAGACAGCTGCCTGAAGCATGGCGTCAAAACCTCCTTCTGGTGTATCTATGTTTCCAGAGATCTTCTGTCTGTGAACTGCTTTCTCAAACTCAGTGATGTTCTCTGTCAAAGACAGCACATGGATGTATCCATGGGGAGGCATGCAGTCTAAATTGTAGTCACTATATGGGAAAAGAAGAAGTGTAAAGTTTATTTTGCTCTTCTTTCTTAAGCATTCTAGAATACTTAACAGTAAAATTGTACAGTTGTGTGAAAAGGGAGTATTTCTTTTGTGACAGGGAAATTTTATAAGACAAAAATCTGTGCTTATAAGATTAGAGAGAAGTTCAATATTGATGATCATTTCTTTGCAAGTAGGAAATAAGACTATAAGCAGTTGGCATTCAAAAAAATAAAGATGATTAAACGTGTTTGTTAATATAGGACAGTTAAAGGCTTTCAATATTTAATCTGCACTGTGAAATTTTAAGGTGAATATAATAATGTGCAGTGATTTCTTATCATTGAACAGCTGAGAAACACTTTTGGAAAATGCTTTTGAGGAATTTAGTTGAAATATGATAATACTGTTTGTTTTTTAATACTGCACTAATTTTTAAAATGATGCTTGGTGGAATTATTGATGAACAATCAAAATTCATTAAAATTATTTTGAGAATCCATGATATCCAGAAAGTAAGAATGATTCCTCTGGTACATTCACCTCAAGAAGGCTTATGAAACTCCATTAGCGGATGCATCAATCCTGTTCTGGTACAACATATGACAGAGCTGTTTCGGTAAATTGGAATGTATATTGTAAGGTAATCTAAGGAATTGGTAGAAGCAAGAAAGATAAAGTCTTTTATGAAAAAAGATCCAAACGGATTTATTTTTCTGAAAATTCAACAGGCTAATGGCAATATTGTGTGAGACACTTGTATTTTTAAAGTTAATTCTTCTTTCATAGTGGGACATCTGTTATTTAGAATAAGAATTCTAAAATGATAAGAAAAAAGGCTCTTTCTAAGCGTCAAATTCTCATCTTTTGACCCACTTTTTTGTGATAGCTGAGCTTTCTTTGTAGTCACATCATAGGCAACATCATTACCCCCAGTCACAGTACAGTATTGGAGAGATAGATGACGTGTTGGCACAAACTCTTTGAAATGTATCAAATCATAATTCAGCAATTTTGGAGCAATCAAAGCATAAAAATACAACATTTCCAAAGGGGTATTTATATACATGGCAGCCTAACTATTGAAGCTTCATTCAAAGCTACTAACATTAGGCATGGTTTTTTGTTTGTTTGTTTGTTTTTGGTGATAAAAACTAACTAAATATTTAAAGAAATAGAAAATAAAAGCCCAATCTACAGGTCATCTCAGAAGTTTTCAGATATGAACAAACTTTCCCACCTCACCAAATATTTTATTCTTATTTTATAAGACAAAATATAAAACTTGGTAAGTTCTTTACATTAAAAACAAAGCGAGATTTTATAAGCAAAAAATTAATTTAGCATACCCTCATCAAACCCTAGATACCTGCATTGATTATGAATCCTTTCGGGGTGGATGCTAATGTATGGCGAAACTGTTTTATCAACGTATGAACCAAATCCAAGGCGAAAGTCACGGGAGAAAATGCCATTTTCTAGATAAATCGTTGCCAACGGAATTTAATTTTTCTATATTATTGTGCATTGATGCTGAGACATCAACCAGATAATAAAGATCCACAGGATATTTCTTCAGAGGATGAATTTTCAGCATAAAATTAGCTTCAGCTCCTAGTTCAATAGAAGAAAAACATCATGTAGTCTTCATTTTAAACTTTTCAGGATAAACTCTCAATGAATTAGTCACATTCTAGCACCTAGCACAATCATCACAAATTTGCACATAAATTTTGGAATATTCTAGTATAATTATTATTGTAGTATAATTATAAGGCAATTTGAAAACCATACCAATTTATTAGTCCCAAATCCTACAGTTCATTTCCCACAATTCTATAGGCTGAATAGGGATAATAACAAATGGGCCAGCTCCATATGAATGTAACAGGGTATCGTATCATTATATGAACCTCCATTGCCTTAGTAGCTAGAAAAACAGTGCAAACCAGCAAGCGGCATTCTATCTCAAGACAGTGAGGGGGCTGTGCTTGTGGAATGACTTGAGGAAAACTGGGAAGGTATATTTTTTAAAATGATCTCTTATTGGATGAAGGTATAAATTCATTCTTTTGGGTTAAAGTGTATTTACACAGGAGATGAGAAAACTCTAGTACTGTGTAGTACAGCAAGTTATTCAAAATAATTAGTACTTTGTCACTAGTTAATTGATAAGATTCTTCCCATCAGTTAGCCAAGAGAAGGAATGAGACAGTGGGCTAAAGAATGGTGCCCTGCAGTGCCACATGGAGGACCTGGGGCAGGTAGGGGTCAGCATTTGTCCAACACACAGTGGGTGTTCACATGCTGAGGAGGGGCCCCATGAGTGAGGCACCAACTGTGGACAGAACAACTGGATGAGAAGAGGGGGCTGCCACAAGGACAGATGTTGGAAGTCCCCGCAGGGAACTACAATTTTATTTAGTTCTCTGTCATATTACTATTAGATACAAGGACCTGGGTTATCCCCCTAACCCTCTATAGAGTTGGTACCTCTACTTTTAATTTAAAGTACATGGTGAAAAGGCATCTATTTAAATGTAAGCAATTCATAATTTGTAAATTTTACTTTTTGAAACTATTAAGTAAATGCTTTGTAAGTCATTATTTTCCATAAGAATATTCTGAATGGAAGACATTTTAAAATAAACATCTTTGTATACATAATTTACTTAAAGAACCTTCTAATTTATCAAATTATATTTTGGTGTTAGTATAAAATAGCAATATTTTCTTTTCAATTATTTCCCAAATCAGATGTTTTCAGCCAAATTACCTACTGTATTCAAAAAAAGGTTTTGCTGGTATATAATAATAATTATGGGAGAAAGGGACTACTCATTCCTAATTTGTTTTTTTTTTTTGTGCAGGCAACCCCTGTAGTGTAATGCTCCTAGGTTTTGGCCCATATTTGTAAGGAGAAATAGGGCATGCGTGGCCCAGCCCAGTCCATTCTCTCATCCCTTGCCTTCAGAAGTTAGGCTGCCTCCAGAGAGCATATCCTATATTCTGCTCTGCTTTTGGGCTTCTGTTGACAGAAAGACCCGTTCCTGTGGCAGTGTTCTGCAATTTGAGTGGAGAAATTAAATTCAGGGGAATGTTAGACACTGGTACACTGGGCCAGATTGATGAGAAGTAGAAATTCAGCACTACTGGGAGAGCGACTCATGTGCAGGGACTTGAACCTTGATGTGTGGATCAGTGTTTTTTGTTTTTCACTCAGACCCAAAGTGTCGACTCTCTCTAGGTGAACTGCTGTTGATGAAAAGTATTGCCATCTTTGTAGATTTGAAAAAAGATTGTTTTTGTAAACTGGCCACATGGTATCATGGTATTTTTATGTTGGTGAATCGTTGCAGTTTATGGTGGCTCTGTCTAAAGATGAATGGCTGTTTTCAGAGGTATTGCTAGATGTAATAGATGGTCAGCATATTGTGCCAGGGACCCAGCAAAGGTGTGGGTCGGTGACCTCAGAAAACAACCAGAGCCTGTGTGGCATCAGCAAAGGCACAGTCCTTGGAGGTAAGCTATTCAGGGCCCTTCAACCAAATGCTAGCCACACAAAGGCGCTCAGCTGAAACCAGCTGCTCATAGCCTAGCAAGCAAATTCTGGTCTCACTGGCCTCAGCAAAGAAGAAGACTGTGAGAAAGCACTGCCAAATGGTTGGGGTGTGAGAGTGTTGGCTGCTGTGCCTTGATTTTGGATTCTATAGATTCTGGCCTTAGCACGTATACCGGGGTCAGCTGAGGCCTCAGCAGAGAAGTTTCTAATAAAGAGGAAAAGAGCGTATTTCCATACACAGGCCTTTTAGTAATTGCTGGCAAGAATAATAATCAATATTTTTACACTGCGAGACCCCTGAGCTTGCTGTGAGAGTCTAGTTTTAAGTAGTCAATTCAAGGTAAATAGACCTAGATAGGCTGACCCCAAATCGTGCTCTGCTTGATAAGGAGGAAACCAAAGGGGTCAAGCTTGGATTACCATGTCATGCCCATCAGTTTGAGATGTTCCTCATAATATGCTCTCAAGTTGGCTTTGGATTGTATAATTATAAATAAAGAAGAAAACTCTTGAGAGCAGGTGTCCTAGGCATCAGTATTCCACAGTAAAAGGACACAGAAATACCTTTTTGTGGCACTGTGGATATTGTGTCCCTAGTTAACGTCCCCACTTAACCTTTGTACGTGATCTCATCGTAGAGCCACTTATAAACCATTTTGGACAAGATGCGTGGGCATAATTTGGAGGAGAAATGGAATAGGGTACAAAACAGGGGCTCAGAGTGACCCTGGAAATGATTTAATTGATGAAGTACTATGACCCATGTCAGGGTTTCCAGGAAAATCTCCACTTCCCATCAGTGGTTTCAGAATTATTACCAAAGGAACTCTAGTTGGCATAGGGACGTGGCTATATGAAAAGGACAGCAGAAATGTCCGGATAGACCATGGATCTCTGCCCTGACAGGGACAGCACCCTCAGTTTCATCACATGCTTAATGGCAATATCCATTGGTTTTAAACAAAGAGCCTGGGAATTTTAGGGAGGGGAGGGAAGGGAAGGGGAATGATTGCTCCTCACTTTTCCTCCTTCCTCTCAAGTAGGACAAGCCCCACTACAATAACTCCCTCCCACATTCACTCCTCCTCAAGCATAATATATGATTTTCAAAGTCATTTTACCTAAAGAATTTTATTAATTTTGCACAAGCCCTGTTGAATATATTTCTATTAATACTTTACAACTATCTGGGCTATTCCATCTATCAGGAATTATTAAACAGTTATATGCAACTGGATTTGTTATATAAAAATTAAACTTAACCTGGCAGGTGCTCTCCAGATATTTTTAGTTGTAAGGTACCATGGGTTAATATTTATATTGAATATTAACAGACGATATGTCAGTGTTCCCTTTATAATTTCACATTAACTTAATTATAGCTGTTCTTGTCATTTTAGGGGATTTGGGTGTTGAAGATAAAAGTAATTATTACTTTCATTTCTGGTATCTTTATTTGCCAGTCTCAGAAAGTAACCTAAGTAAGTTTCTACAACAGAAAACAAAATTCTGGTGATGCTTCATTTGCTTTTTTGTTTATGTACTTTGCTGCCATACTGCATTCTTTTCAATAGTTTTGTTTTTGGAATACAAGTAAATGTGAAGAATCTATTTGGGTGTGTGTTTACGTGAATGGCTTTAAAATATCATTCAGTTCTTTTGAATGCAGAGCTATCTAATTTTCCTTTTTTTTTGGATTTCGAATCACATTATCTCACCAATTTTTCCTACATTAAACAATCAATTATTACCACTAAACATAGGCAAGGCCAACTTTGGGGAAAATAGTTATAATTGACTATAATTTGGGGCCGACCATAACATTTCCTTCTTTTTTTTTCCTTTATGAATGTAGAATTTCAACACAGGGTAGAATCAGGTTAATTTCAACACTATAGTTCAAACTCATTACTTTTGACCCAGTAAAGGGTTTAAGAGTTGAGAATCTAGTAGTTTAGTTTTCACTCACTCTCCTTACCTATTATTCGTCAAGTTAAACATTTCAGTTGAACTCCTCTAGCATGCCAGAATACTGGGATATATTCCTATCCACCCTTGCCCTTCTTGTCTTTTTGCCTGGATTATTTCTATAACCTCTTCATTTGTCTACCTCTATCATTTCATTTTCCTGCCGTCATTATCTATACCACCAAATCTGTCTTTTCAAAATTCAAAATTGCTTATGTTTTGTCAACAGCTCTCCACCAGATGGCCAATGCCCAATGGCTAAACACATCAGATCAAAGCTCCTACATAATACTTACTCTTGTCTACATCTTTAGCTCTAGCAAAACAAATCTGCTTTAATTCCCCCATATACACCCTACAAATGCATACTCCTATGCCCTGCTTGTGGTCCTTCCTCTGCCTGTGGTGGCCCAACCTCTTCTTCGTGTAATTACCAGTTAAAGACACCACTCACTAATCTGCTCCTTCCTAAACTGAGCTGAGGGCCCCGCCCCTGTGTTTCCATGGCAACTGGATCATACCACCATTTTAGTGTTTACCATATAATTATGAGATTCTAGACTGGGCATCTTTTTTTTTTTTTTTTTTTTTTTTTTTTTTTTTTTTTTTTTTTTTTTTTTTTAGCAGCTAAGAGCTACTAAATAAGATAATCTATGTAAAATATTTACCATAGTATTGCATATACAGTAAATGCATATGTTAGTAATTATCACTTACTACTACTAGATTTTAAGCAACACTAGGGTAAGAACTGTTTCTTCATCTCTGAAGCCTCTGTAGTTGGCACATACATAGTCACCCATAAATGTTTTATAACTAAACTATATTTGAAGCACATTTTGGTACAACATTTCAAAGGGCCCACATATTTACCCCAGAAAGAAGTCAGTATCTAGAATTATTTCCCACAGTGTAGGGAGAGCTTTCACAGAGTTTCTCTAAGAGGAAAACAGTATCATCTGGCTCCCAAATGTTCCTGCCACCACTTATATTATCTCCAGGAAAGCTTTATCCTCGTGCCTTTTGAGATTCTAAGGACTCAGAACCTCATTTCCTTCCACTAACTTTAAAAGGAAGAAGTGAGTCTGGGACAGAATTAGAAAGAAGACATAGGGGAGAGTTAATTACCTACTTAGAGCTATTGCCAATGATTGGTTTGAATACAAAGAATAAAAAGTGGTTAAAATGAGTTTTTAAACTACTCAAAGAATGGTGTGAGCATCCCTGATGTACTGGGCACAACAAACATGACTGCACACTAGGAAAAGATAAGTAAAAAGCATTCTGCATAAGATGAAATTTTAAAACCAAGAGAAAATGTGGAAAACTGTAAGTGGAAGAATTACAAGCCAATTTCTATTCTTTATACTTCAGCAGTGGAAGGAGAAGGGCCCCCAAATGGGATCAGTTTATAATGGCAAGGTACAGACTCCAGTACATTTCCTAATTTCTGTGGGAAATAAAGTGAGGAATGTGTGCCAGCCAGTTCTCTTTTGTTTTCTAAATTTTGAAATTAAGAAAGAGGTAAGGCATATCTGGAAAATCTTACTAAATCTACACTAAATTAGAGGATTCTTTTTGCCTATTGTTAAAATGAACCGTTTGAAACATTTTCTAAAGTTAGTGAAATATAGGTTAAACTAATCCTTATCCTATACATTGTATTATTTCTAAATTAGAATTAGAGAATTCCCTTCTCTCTCCTATTTTCCTAAAGAGTTAATATCCAGTTTCCTTAGAGAACATCAACTAGGGTCAATAATCTACTTCTGTTATCATTTTCCATAAGATTCATAGGTGAAAATAAGAAAAGGTATAATTTAAAAGTGAAAATTAAAGAAAATGTCATTTAAAACATTCAATTAAAATATAGTCCTACTAACATTTTAAGAAACCTAGTCAGGATATGATGTAGTGAATATATTCTTGAAAAATTCTTAACAGAGGCTACATTGGAAGTCATAAATTTTTATCAGAGAAGAATAAAGTGATAAATGAAAGTTAATATTAAGAGCTCAATGCATTTTCCATTTAGGTATGCATTATATCAAGCCCTTGACTCTGATTCAACTCATGGTGAAAAGGACTTTTACATCATGGAGTATGTTTCTATATATCTGGGGTTGCCAGAATTTAGCTTTATATATTATGCCCTAAGACGGATATGTCTTTGATGTCAAATTCATTTTTAAGAACTTATTTTCAGTTTAATTTAATAAATATTTGCTATACATGGGGATTACAAACTAGTTCTGCCACACAGAGCTCACAACTATGTGGCAAAGATGACTTACACACGTTAGACAATTATGCTAATTTGCACATAGAAATTCAAGTAGTAGCGAGAAATTTAATAAAATCAAGCTCCGCAATGACTGACGTAAAATTATTTCTCTTTTTTCACTCTCCTACTCCCAATGATCTCTTCCCTACTGCGTTCACTTACCATCTCCTGTTGATGTCTCCTGTTTCTCTTCTATCTCCAAGTCCTATCTCTTCCCCGAGCTTCAGCCTCATATAGCTAAGTCTCTCTCTCTCAACTTAAGACATCCCATTTTAAATCAACACCACTCCATTCATAAGGAGCAGAATTCCCTACCACACTATGTTGCTTGCCAGATCCTGGGAGTCCCACATGGCCCATCAATCACCAACTCCTGTGGATTCCACCTCTCCATTCTCCTCAAGTTTACCGGGCTTTCTCCTGTGTCATTATCACTATCATTGCTTATCTATAGCACTGAAACAATTTTCCAACTTTTGAACTGTTCATTTATAGTCTCAGAAGGACTAAATCATCATTATATCTACAAAAAAGAACAAGCTAAACTCATTGAAGTGTACAAATTATTTGTGACATACCAGTAGAAAAAAATGCAACTGATAATTTTCATACTTGTGTATTTAAAAAAGAGCAAGACATTTAAAAGAATATACTTATATTTGTAATAGGCAAATAATATATAATAAACTGCTAAAAATTAAGATTCAATTAGAAAAATAGGCATATTTGTATGGAGACACAAATCACACACAAAAAAAGAGAGACGAAGATGATTAACAGCTTAGGAAAATGTTTAAACTTTCTAGTTCTAGGAAAAAGGCAAAAGAAAACAGCTAATGGACTAAACAAATAGCAGACATTAAAAAGAATGAAAGCAGGCATGGCTGACTAATGAAAGGCTAAACTGAACATCAAATTTTTTTGTGAATAATGTAACAATATACATTAAAAAGTAAGTACATTGTCATACATTTGACCTAGCATTTCTACTGCCAGGAATGCATGCTAAAGAAATATGTGGTTATATACAAAGATACATGCATAATAAGTTTCAGTGAAGATGTGTTTTAAAAAACTTCATTCAGATTTGATTGGGATTGATTGTCTCACATTTATTGATTCACTTGGACTTTGTTATATTTATAGACTATATTTATAGAGAACTGACATTATTATGCTATTATATTCAGGAGCATAAAATTCTTCTCCATTTATTCGTATCTTCTATTAAGCAGCACAATGGATCTTATACTTATTATTATTATTATTATTATTTATTATACTTTAAGTTCTAGGGTACATGTGCACAATGTGCAGGTTTGTTACATATGTATACTTGTGTCATGTTGATGTGATGCACCCATCAACTCATCAGCACCCATCAACTCGTCATTTACATCAGGTGTAACTCCCAATGCCATCCCTCTCCCCTCCCAGATCTTATACTTTTTTAAAAGTTTATTCCTAAAGAGTTTACATTCTAGGTTGCTTTTATGAGATAATCACACAATTGATCATTTTTCTTCATTGTATTTAATATTACAAAGGAAATTCACTGATTTTGAATATTTTAAAAAACAACCTGCCAGAGTAAAATTTTAAAAAATTCAATAGTTAGTTTTACTTGATTTGCTTGGATTTTCCACAGCATGATAATTTTGCTTTATCTTTTCAAAATGTTCATAACTGTTATTTAATTTTTAAAAACGTAATCATATTTATGTATACTTTGGATAAGAATTTTAACATATCCTAAGGGAGTATTCTTCAATTTTGGTTTTGTCAGAAATGGGCACTAAATTTTATTGAATGATTTTTTGTTATCTATTGAGATAGCAATGTTTTATCTCTTTTTGGCAAACTAACATCATAAAATAAATCAATTCCAAAATCAACTATCTTTGGTTTTCTAGCTTAAGTCTATTTGTTTGGTGATATTGTTCTTCTTATCACATACAGTTAATTTGATTTGCTAAAATTTTATTAAGAATTTGATAATAGGGTTATGCTAACCTTGTAATAATTAAGTAGCTTCTAGGCATCCTCTAAAGTGATGGAATAGTTTAGGCTGGGCTCAATGGCTCACTCCTGAAATCCCAGCACTTTGGGAAGCTGAGGCGGGTGGATCGCCTGAGTTCAGGAGTTCGAGACCAGCCTGGCCAACAAGGTGAAACCTTGTCTCTACTTAAAATGCAAAAACAAAATTGCTGGGCGTGGTGGCAGGCGCCTGTAATCTCAGCTATTCAGGGGGCTGAGGCAGGAGAATCGCTTGAACCTGGGAGGCAGAGGTTGTAGCAAGCTGAGATCGCACCACTGTACTCCACCCTGGGTGACAGAGGGAGACTCTGTCTCAAATAATAATAGTGACAACAATCAATCAATCAATAAAGTGATATAAGAGTTTATATACCACAGAGATAATGTATTCCTTCAGTATTTGAATGAACACGAAACATTTCTTCTCATGAAAGCATTTAGACCTAATGTCTTTAGGGAGTAGTGCTTATTGAGGGAGGTAATTATAATTTTTATAATTATAAACATTTATAACTTTTTAAACTTCTTGTATATTAGGTTTCTTAGTGTTCTCTATCTTGAGTCAATTTTAGACATATTTTCCTAGAAAATTATCTATATTATCAAGATTTAAACAGTTTATCACAGATTTTTGTACTTAATATTTCTTAAAGGCTTGTTTCTGAATTTTTTTCTATAATTATGGTTTATATAATTAGGTTATTTGATTTTTGTCCTCTTTTCTTAATTAGATTTGCCAATAATTTATCTTTTTTATTAGACTTTACAGAGAACCAGCTCTTGGATTTATACATTCATTTTATTCTTTTTTTCTTATTTTGCATTTCATTAATTTTGCTTTGTTATTAAATTTAGGAACTCTTTTCTGTTTTTCTTATGATTTTTTTGTTTATCTTGTTCTTATATTTGAATGCTTGGTTCATCTGGATTCATTTTTCTTTAATAATAAAATCACTTAAAGTTGTGAATTTTCCTAACAACTACTTCAGTAACAACCCGTATATTTTGAAGTCTTGTTACTGTTATTATTGGCTTATAGGACTAGAGTTTCAATTTATTCTTGGAAATAGAATTATTTAGGAGAGGCTTCTCTGAAACTTGCCATTATTTAATATTTATTTATCATTTTGTATTGATTTAAATTTTTATTATGCCATGCTTATAGATATTGGCAAATAAGAACAGTTTTATTTTAGAATTGTGTTTTCCTGCCTAAAGCGTAATTCATTTCTAAAAATATTCCATGGACTTTTGAAAATATTATTTATGTATCAAATGCTATTGGCTGAATTGTGTTCTGAAAAATTCATATGTTGGAGCCCTAACCTCCAATGTGATGGTATTTGAATAGGGGGTCTCTGGGAGATGTGATTAGGTTTAGATGAGGTCATGAGGATGGAGCCCACACGACGAGATTAGTGCCCTTCTAAGAAAAGATACTGGAGAGCTTTCACTCTCTCACTCTTGTGCATGTGTGTTCTCTCTCTTTATTACTTTCTCTCTGCCCTGTGTGGACATAGCAAGCCAGGATGAGACTTCTCACCAGTAACCAAATCCACTAGCACCTTGATCTTGGACTTTCCATCCCCTAGAACCATGAGAAAATAAACTGTTGTGTATGCCACCCAATCTATGGTACTTTGCTATAGCAGCCAAACAGACTAAGAGATTGTTTATTAATTATTTTTCTATTCTATTATATAATTCCTATTTACTTCATGTGCAAATATTAAGGTGTGGGTTTTTCAATTCTGCTATTTTGAAAATTCTGTTGAAGGAAAATGAAGAGTGAAGAGGCAGGTATTGAGAATTCTGAAAGATTTGTAGGAAAGATGATATTAACAACTTACTCTTAAATTCAGGTGTGAACTGGGAAGTATTTCCAGACTCATTTGAGTATGAAAGCTGAAATATAATAGAATTACATGTGTGCTGAAAGGGACGAGGGCCTGGATTAAGATCCTGAAGAATCAGGTAGATTAACAATGTAAAGGCTCTAGTTTATAGGCTTGCTGGGGATATGGAAATGCATAAGAAATTGGGGATGTTAGAAGTAATCTCAGGCTCATATAGATCAGAAAAACTAGGACTACAAACCTATTAGGATAACAGGAAAAGAAAAAAATCATTAAAGATGGTTGGGCAACTATAACATTAAAATGCAGCTTATATTCAGTGTGCATGAAGGAGCATAAGAAAAACAAATAAATAAATAAAATGCAGCTTATAATTGTCAAATCTCAAGAATTTAAAAAAGAATAAAACAATTTTAAGGATGTAGTCATATTTACTAGAGGCAAGTGATATATGTAAGCTTTATATATAAGCTGCTGAAAATTGGCATTCAATTAGAAAAATAGGCATATTTGTATGGAGACACAAATTACACAAAAAAAGAGCTAAACATGATTAACAGCTTAGGGATAATGTTCAAACTTTCCAGTACTAAGAAAAAGGCAAAAGAAAACACAGACGAGAGAGGCATGTGTAATTATAGGAATATCTAAGGGCAGTTTAGTGGATGCATTAAATTGGAATTAGGTGAACAAGAGCATATAATTTTTGTTTCACCCTCTCTCTTTCCCTTTTTCTAAAAAAGAATTTATTTACCACGCTAAATACTTTTTTGCAACAGAAGGTGAGAATAGCTACAATCTTACCAATCTAATTACTTTCATTTTCGTATATTCCTTTCCAGCTGTTGCTCACAATGTCCATACTGGGCTGTGTCATTATTTAATATGGGAAAGAGCATAGTTTTAATTGGAAACTGGGAATATGCCCAGGGCCAAGAAAGTAATGGATTTTGTTTTTCTGATAATCAGAGTCTGGAAGAAATAGCACATTTCTGGAATGGGGAAGGGAATGTGTCAAGAATAGTTATTTAAAAATTAATGACAGGACAGGACCACCCACAATGAAATGACGAAGGCTTGGATACAATTGCGAACTGCTTTAAACTACATGCATCTAATTAAGTGGTGCACATCTGTGTACCTTGATTTATCTTACTATATGTAATTTTTACACCAGGATTCTGTAGCAGTGGAGGAAAGTGAATAATGTCCAGTGGCCTACAACATAGGCCAAACTGTGAAATACACCGTGAAGGAAGGGGAAGTAAAAAAGAGGTATAGGAGAAAAGGTGTATATTAATCTCAGGGGTCATCACAAAATGGCCCAAGGTAATTACGATAATCATGAATTGCAGCCTTGTGATTAAAAGTCTATTACAAAAGCTCTAAGAACTTTGTAATAAACTTTTAATCACAAGTTGGTTGTGATTAAATCACAATCACATAAATATTGATTGCTTGATTGATTTAATTTTGGAAGATCCCTTCCAAAGGGGATCAATCAAGCTAACAAATACTTATGGAGTGCTTACCACATGCCAGCGCTCTGCTAGGCATTGGAAAAATAGAGTGGAATAAACATGTCCCCTTGCTCCTAGGGCTCGCAGTAGAGTAGAAAAACACAATTACATCACAACCTGATCAGATTATGTGAACAGAACACATAATTAGAATATAATGTGGTCAGGTTTGCAGTGTCCAAAGACACACAGCTGGCTGCAGGCACTATAAAGACTAGAATTCTAATTTCTTGATTCTGAGTCCACTGTGGTTTCTACAATAACAGTACTGCCTGCCACATAATATTAAAAATGAGCAAATTAAAATAAATTGCAATTTCAAGTTAAGAATCATTATAGATTTATTTGAAAATGACCAAACCTGGACGCAGTTGGATAGACACTTCTCCTGGTGTCACCTGGGTATTAATTTCATTTTCAGTGGGTATGATAACATGCACAGATGGGTATTCTATTGAATCAACTGAGCAGCCTTTGCTTATTAAATTGGAAACAATATCACAACGTTCACTTCTTGATCCATCTGAAATGAAATCCTGTTTAAAAGAAAGAAAATCACTGATGTTTTTAGTGTATATCATCTCAATTACATTTAAAGAAAATGACATCGCAAATATTGCATTTTTGGTATTTTATATCATTTTAATTTCTTCTGATCCTTATGTGTTTACTTTTCTACAAGAAAACACAAGCAAAAATCCTACTCCACTTTCTGCATCTAAAACCTATTTGAGAAGGAAAAGCTCAGACTGAAGTTTCTCTGGTTGGCTTTTTTTTTCCCTCTATTTTGGAGACAGAGTCTCCCTCCTGATCCAGGCTGGAGTGCAGTGGCACGATTTCAGCTCATTGCAACCTCCATCTCCCAGCTTCTAAAAATTATCTTGCCTCAGCCTCCCAAATAGTTGGAACTACAGGCACATACCACCACACCCAGCTAACTATTGTATCATTTGTAGAGATAGGGTTTTACCATGCTGGCCAGGTTGGTCTCAAACTCCTGACCTTAGGTGATCTGCCTGCCTCGGCCTCCCAAAGTGCTAGAATTGCAGGTGTGAGCCACTGCACCTGACCTGGTTGGCTTTTTACTGGTTGTTATTTTCATCAATTTAATATAATATTCTGGGGATATATATATGAAAAGGTTTCTTTTTTTTTCCTACTCATGACTGAATCTTTTTGACTTCCAAACATAGCAATTTGCACAGAAGTGAGAAAATTCTATCATATTCCCTTTGACAGTGAAATTTTTCCTATCATATATGCTGTGAAAGTATAACTATGCTCAGAGCCTGCACTCTGAACTCTAACTATGCATGACACTCTGCATCAGACATAACGGGTAGGAGAGGAAGGGAATTCTTCAAGATATATAATGTCTTTCATAGATGTTAGAAAGGAACATGGGGCATTAAACTAGGTAACATTGATGATGCCCTTTCTATCCTAATTACTTTCCAATTACTTATGTAGTGTAGAAGGGAAGAGAAAGCAAAGTACATGGAATGGCAGATTAACATGCTACATAATAGTGCAAGCAAACTGGATATATCCGGTCTAAATTTTCTAGAGACCTTTTGCTTTTGACTAGCCTTGAAAATTATTCAAGCCAAGTTTACTTTGTTATCATTTATCTGTCCTAATCATGAGCAGAAAAAAACAAAACAAAACAAAACAAAAAACCTGTCTCTCCCTTGCCTCTCCTTCCAGCCTTACTGGTTGAGGAATCATTGGCATCAGCCACATCCACACCTAAAGCGTGAGGGATCTTCCAAAATTAAATAATATATTCTTCCTCTCAATGACATCAGGTCAGCCTGCAGGTAGTGGACAGCTCCTTCTGTTAATGGCATGGATGGTGGCTGAGTCCTAAAACTGGCTGCTTCCCTTGAGGTTGTGTTATTAATGCAGGCACTCCTCCTGGTTTCCTAACCCTGAATGAGTTGTTCCAGAGCCTTGTCAAAGTTCTATATAGTCCTCACTCCCATTTCTTAATCCATGTCTCTGTGCCCAATGCTTCCCACATTGCTTCATTTCATCCTCGCAAAGACTGTGGGGAGGGTTCAATTTGTATTTTCATTTTAGAGGTATGGAAATCTGAGGTTCAAAGTGGTTAGGTAACATGTGCAAGTTTATAACATTAGAAACTGGTGGAACTGGGATTTGAATCCAACTCAGTGTTTCTTCAGAGCCTGCTCTTTCAATACATAAACTAGGCTGAACTGCGCTGTATAGAATATTTGAGGACATGAGCACCCAAGTGAGTTTCTGACTGTTTTCCCTAAGATCCCATCTGAAGAATGTCGCCAATAGTGACAGGTTTTCCTTCTCCCCTCCAGCAGCCACCTCCTGTCTCCTTGACTTAGCTCCTTCTACCGGACAACTGACTCCTCCGAATACTCAAAATCCCTCCTTCTATGGCAGGACTGACAGTTATTCCCAAAGCTGTGACTCTCCAGATTATTTTCTTCCAGTCGGAGGTGTGAGAGGGAGAAGGGGTCCCTCCGAAATCTAATGTTCTATGGCTAACATGTTACAAGTGGCTGACAACTGGGCTTCTCTTTTGAAGGCTCTTCCAAACTACCCTCACTAAATCATTCAGCAGTTGAGAGCAAGTTGGCACAAACTTCAGGGCTCTAAGGATTTTCCTTAGTGAAGCAGTAAAAATCTAAAATGAAGTACTGGTTTGGGGTCAGGAAATAACAAGCCATGAAACATTCTTGACAGAGAAAAACCTGGAAGCAAACACCAAATTTGAGGTTATAGAGATGAAGAAAGGGAGATGCTAGAGTAAAGTGAATTCTTTTGGTCATTTGGCTCACAGGAAGTGATGGGATTGGACCCAGAAACTCTGAAATTGTCCTCTCTGTGACATGCCTGGCTCCACGGGTTCTGATGGAGCACTTTTTAGTTCATGAATGACATCTGGTTTTCTCACTGGTGGAGCCCAGAGTCCATCTGGGAAGCCTTTAGGCTATCGGTAGGGAGACTTACTTTCAGACGTGCCTAACATTTCTTGAACTCCTCCCCTACCTCTACTCTGACTTGCTTCCTAGAAGAAAATGATATCCACCATTTGTTTCTACCTTTCAACTTTATTTTTTCTCCAAGAAGTAATAAAGGAGGTCGGAAGGATAACAGTAGGCACAGTTGTTAAGTCAGAGGAGACAAAAGCTACAGACTTATCTCCAGGTCAAGCAAAAGGCCATTAAAGACTGACTTGTTTGTTCCAATTCCCAGGAGCTACATAAGTAAATGTAAAATTATTTAGGCAATCTCATACAAGAAGAAATCCCAAATTAGCAGATCGCTTCTTCAGTGCAATTTACTAGATACAGGCAGTCCTAACTCCACCGACAAAAGAAGAAAACTCACAAAACAACCCTAGAGCCAAGAAAGAAGGAATGCATTGTAATTGTTTTACTAAGAATTTTGTTATTAGGATCTGTTTATCTTGGTAGAACAGAAAAACAGTTATTTTGAACAACAGGATATATAACCTAATGCCTCAAGCTGAAGCAAGAATTCCACACCAAAGCCTACTGAACTATCAAAAGTTACTAGCTGTGGTTGCCAATTCTCTCTATAGAACAGATGGAAAACATAAAATGGTTTGCACTTCATTTCAAAATTACCGTAATTTTCCTAATAAAAAGGTTATGCTTTATTTTATATTCAGCCAGATATGCTATTTCCAAGCATAAAACCAAATAAAATTTTCCTTATGTTCTGCAGTATCTTTCTTTTTCCTGATGCACCTTCAAGGCACAGAATATTAAGAAAATGAAGTCATGCTATAGCTCAAGTCAACCATGAGAAAAGGCAAAAAAACAACAACAACAACAAAAAAGGCACACCTCTTGAACACACCATCCACATTCTGGACCCAGCGCAAGGCACCTGGCACAGGATGCCGCATTTGAAGATGCACATATATTGTCTTCTGTAATGAAGGAGAAAACAGTTATAATTTACTCTCAAAATAGAAAGCATATATAATTCTAGACTACAATGCATTTTGAAAAACTGAAACAAGAGGACCTTTTATTACAAAAATCTAACAACAAAGATATATAATTTATTGAAAAGAGTTGACCTGCTCATTGTAATTAACAGATACCTTGATAATTATGATTTAGTTATGAATTTGGGAGAAAGAAGAGTGACAAAAATGTGATTTTGGTCAGGTTTGGGGGTCTGGCTTCAATTCTACTGCAATGGTAGAAGGCAAGGACCCTCCAGATTTTTTAGTAAGTTTAGTAAGTTTCACTGTATTTCATATTCTCTGAAGCAAATAGGTGCTTTGGGTTCTAGAGTTTTTCCTACAAAAATTATTGTTTGTAGACATAAATCTCAACACATAAATTCACATTAAATCACAGATAATGAATTTTCTGTGAAACGATCTTGCTGGGCATATAAAGTAATTAACTTGGGAATTCTAATTGTGTGAATATTGATTATTTTGGCTTGAGGAATACCAGAACCAGACATACTGGCATGATTTAATATTTTAGAATTAAAGTGGTTAAACTGAATGAGTTGTTTTAGTTAATTTAGTTTCTCAGATTGGATGACTAAAGATCTAAGATCATGACCAATTCACATTTCCATAGATTCCTGCACATGTCCGTAATAGTTTAATAATAACATAGTGGTGCCTGGAAATTATTTACCATTATCCCCCTATCCACTAACTGCTGAAACAATTAAAAGAGGGCTCGTTAGTATAGGTTGAAACGCAAACTATGATACAGAATGAGTCATACATCATTTTATCATGAGTTTTTACTAGAACAATCACATACTTCCTACAGTCTATTCTTTACCATGAGATGTTCTAAGGACACTGGAAGTCACGGTGTGATCTGTCCATTTCACTCAGAGTAAAGAAAAGGGACATCCTGGATGTAGGCAGCTCACAGACCAAATGAGGAGACACATATATGAGCAAACAGTATCACATAGTATAAGATACACGGAGAGATTTCACCAAAGTGATAGAAGAACAGGGAGAAGGTGCCTCTCACTCTGCTTTAGAGAGGGATAGGTTGGGGTGGAGGAAGAGGGTATATTTAAGGATTGCTCCCCAGAGGCAGTCACATTTAGTATCTCTCTTTGTCATCTTATTTTCTTTCTTCTAATCCATGTTTATCTCTTTAAAAAATATATTACATATACAGTGGGTGCTGACGAGTTGATGGGTGCAGCACACCAACATGGCACAAGTATACATATGTAACAAACCTGCACGTTATGCACATGTACCCTAGAACTTAAAGTATAATAATAAATAAACAAACAAATAAATAAATAAATAAATAAATACATACATACATAAAAAGAAAAGTATGTGTCTGTGTGCACACTCATGCACATGTGTGTATGTGCCCAATCTCACATGGTCATGGTAATTTTAAAGGGAATAGAGACTACAGAATCTTTAGCTAGCCATATTCCAACTGTTTTCTCTTTTTTTCTTTCTCTCTCATTCTGGAAATACAGGATAAAATACTTTCCCCAACATTCTGGAAATACAGGATAAAAGCGGTTCTGACCTGGAGGTGGAAGGGGATGAGAGGGGAAAGTAGTAGGAGAAGAGTAGAGAGGGAGGAACTGTGTTTACTCCTGTGTTTACAGTTAGAAGTGCTCACTGGGGTGGTGTGGAGCATCTTTCCCTAATACCTCTAATGTTCTATCATCTCCTCTGTGTATCTCCTTTGTCCTTCACTTTATATCAACTTTGTATATACATTGTCCAAAACTTCTTCACTTCACTAACCTTTCTAGACCTGGCCTAGAACACAAAGAACTAAAGTTAACTCTAATATTTTGTGCTTCCTTTACCACCAGCTTGGCTTCCCAAAGTATGAAAACTCCTTAGCCTAAAAATTTTCCATCTGTTGTAGGCTGCCAAACTGTAAAATCTGCTTACTACTAAAATGTTCAGAAAAGTGAGTGACCTTTTTTGTTTTGTTTCCAGAAAGAAAACCAATTTAGGTGTAGACATTATGCACATTTGCAGACTGCTACGGTCTGAGTGTGTCCCCCCGAGTTCATACATTGAACCTTAGCCTCTAATGCAATAATATTAAGAGCTGGGGATTTTAGGAGATGATTAGGTCATGAGGGCCCCACCCTTCTGAATGGGATTAAGGCTCCAAAGCTTTTAGCTCTCTTGGTCCTTCAGTGCTTCCATCACATAAGGACACAGCAAGAAGTCCCTCGCAAGACACTGGACGCTGGCACCTTAATCCTGGACTCCCCAGCTTCCAGAACTGTTAGAAGGAAATTTCTATTGTTTATAAATTACCCAGTCACAAATATTTTGTCTTAGCAGTACAGATGAACTAAGACACAGACCTTATTTGACTTTTGCCAACTCTTAGCCTTGACTCAACTGAAACATGAAATTAAGTCTATTTCAGTTCAGACGTGACCAAGACTTTCACTCAACAGGTAAGACTTTTGTGTTGGCAGTTAAGACTCTAGTGTCAAAAAGAGGGTAAAGAGCATAAACAGACACTTCTCAAAAGAAGACATTCATGTGGCTAACAAACATTGAAAAAAAGCTCAACATTGCCTGTCATTAGAGAAATGCAAATCAAAACCACAAGGAGATGCCATCTCATGCCAGGCAGAATGGCAATTATTAAAAAGTCAAGAAACAACAGATGCTGGCAAGGTTGTGGAAAAAAGGAACATTTTTTCCAAGTGATTATATACAATAATATAATTGAAATAACTCCAAAAAAAGACTGCAGTCTCCAAAGTAGATCTACCATTTGATTCAGCAGTCCTACAACTGTGTATCTACTCAAAGGAAAAGAAGTTATCTTATAAAAAGACATCTGTGTGCACATATTTATCACAGTACAATTCACAATTGCAAACATATGGAATCAATCTAAGTGCCCATCAGTGGAAGAGTGCACAAAGAAAATCTGGTATACATATACACCATGGAATACCACTCAGCCATAAAAAATAATAATGTCTTTTGCAGCAACTTGGATGGAATTGGAGGCCACTATCCTAAGCAAAGTAGCTCAGGAATGAAAAACCAAATAGCACATGTTATTTACAAGTGAGAGCTAAGCTATAGGTACCCAAAGACATACAAAGGGGTTTAGTGGACATTGGAGACTCAGAAGAAGTGTTTGGGAGAGGGCTGAGGGATGAAAAATTACCTATTGTGTATAATGTACATAATTTGGCTGATAGGAACAATAAGAGCCCAGACTTCATCACCATACAGTTCATCCACGTAATCAAAAGCCACTTGTACCCCTAATGCTACTCAAGTAAAAAAAAAAAAAAAAAAAAAAAAAAAAAAAAAAAAAAAAATTAAAAGTACTGTAGACTCATGGAAGGGATGCTGTGGAATCTAGGATGCCGGTCTTTGCTTCTAATAATTGTCTGACTTTGTTCTAAGTTAACCTAGCTTCAAGCTCAGATAAGGCTCCTACTTCCATAGTACACATGGCAAAAACAAATTCACAAATGAAAATCTGTTTTCTTTGTATGCTGATTCTTTTCTCTAAAAAGTTCTAGTGCCCATCTCTATTCTCAAATTTCAGACGCCTAACGATGATGACCCAGAGGGAGAGAAATGTTGGTCCTGTCAATACTTTCCAGGTTCCAGGGCTGACATTTCTCAGGGTCTACATAGCTACAGGAAAAAAGATCCCATAAATGGATCTGGAGGAGGTGGCCACATGGTTCTGCAGGACTGGAGGAAGGTCATAAATTGAACTGCATGGGAAGAGTGTCAAACATTATTTCTGGAGAGTGTCATGGTTATGCTTCACAGAAGACATGCCAGATACACTTTGGCATGCAGCATTTTAAGAAATTTCTTTCTAATTAAAAATATGCAAGTAAGTAAAATGCCAAATATACCTGTATCAACAATTACAGGAATTATTTTCACTGAATGTTCAAAGTATTATGAATGCCATTAGTCAGTGTGTGCTAGGAATTTCTTCTCTCTCTCCCACACAAACACACGTACACTCTCTCCTTCCCTCTCCTCCCACAACACACATACAAACACACCCTTCTGTGAAAGTAAAAATCTTTACACTGCATACACAACAATGCATGACTGCTGTTTACAGACACGGACAGTTTGTTATCAGCTTCTGGGTCTACCTAGTTAATTTGCCCTCCCATCCAACATTACAGGAAAACTACTTTATAGCAATGGTTTCCTAGCAGCCCTCAGCACTGCACTGACACCTCATTAGAGGGTGTGCCTGAGTGGGTTTTCCCACTTTATGATTGCGGTTGCTGCTTGTTCAGCTATTTGCCTAGTGATGTTGCAATGTGCACCTTGTTCTTTATATTCAAACACTGCATTTTAATAAGGATTATGTTTTATTGGTCCCAATGGAAATTCTTAAGCCAATGGAAGAAGCATTATAATGTGCTAAAGCACAGGCCTTCAGATCCTCCTCGTGTGCTCATTTGTTTTAGTCCTCAGTGCCTCATAAAGCTCATGTTATTAAAAAAAAATGTATTGCCTTAGTGCAATCCATGAGAGCAAAGACATGGAATCAACCTAGGTGCCCTTCAGTGGTGGGCCAGATAAAGAAAATGTGGTACATATACAATGTGGAACACAACACAGCCATAAAAAAGAGAAAAATCATGCCCTTTGCAGCACAATGGATGTAGCTGGAGGCCAGTATCCTTACCAAATTAACTCAGAAACAGAAAACCAAATAACACATGTTACCACTTATAAGTGAGAGCTAAACATTGGATACACGTGGACATAAACATGGGAACAGCAGACACTGACAACTACTAGAGGGTGAAAGTAGGGAGGGGAGCAAGAGTTGAAAAACTGTCGGATACTATGCTTACTACCCGGGAGATGGGATCATTAATATCCTAAACCTCAGCAGCATGCAATACACCAGGTAACAAACCTGCACATGTACACTCTGTATCTAAAATAAAAGTTTAAAAAAATGTACTGCTGGCTGGGTGCAGTGGCTCGTGCCTGTAATCCCAGCACTTTGGGAGGTCAAGGTGGGTGGAGACCAGCCTGATCAATATGGTGAAACCCTGTCTCTACTAAAAATACAAAAATTAGCCAGGCGTGGTGGCACATGCCTGTAGTCCCAACTACTTTCTTTGCCTTGCTATAGCTGTGTGAAAATGTTCAGGAAAGAGCAGGAAGAAAATAGAAATAAAAAGGGTTAGAAAATTGACATCCATTGTGACTCACACACAGAAAAAAATGATGCTAATATTTTTATCATCTGGAATTCTGAGAAAAATTGGTTTGGGGCCTAGTTCTTCAGAAGTATAACTGTACCAAAAGTTCTGGAGTCCCTGGGGCAGTTTTATGTCACACTGCTATCTCCTATCTAGAGAAAGTAACCAGGTAGGCTGGGAGTGGTGGCTCACACCTGTAGTCTCAGCACTTTGAGAGGCTGAGGTGGGCAGAACACGAGATCAGGAGATTGAGCCATCTTGGGTAGCACAGTGAAACCCTGTCTCTACTAAATATACAAAAAAATTAGCTGAGTGTGGTGGCACACACTGTACTCCCAGCTACTTGCGAGGCTGGGGCAGGAGAATAGATTGAACTTGGGAGGCGGAGGTTGCAGTGAGGCAAGATCACGCCATTGCACTCCAGCCTGAGCGACGGAGCAAGACTCCATCTCAAAACAAACAAACAAAACAAAACAAAACAAAACAAAACAAACAACAACAACAAAACCTGCCTTGACAGAAATCAGAAAGAGATTTAATGGCATATTGTCAATAAATGTGTACATTCTAAGTAATTCTATTTCTGGAGCTATTAGCATGTGCTGTGTGTCTTATATTTTCTCATTGTCTTACAACTGTAGACAACAGGTGTGATGAGATAGTATTGCTAAGTAGTTACTGGGAAGAAACTTCCAATGTTCCATAACACAGCTACTTACTAAGCTAGTCACCTAAACTTTCCAAGCCTCCATCTCCTCCACTGTAACACAGCGCTAACTATAACGATATGAAATTGCTGACATGAGGATGAAATAAGGTAAAGCATGCCAAACAGAGTGCTCAGGGCATAGTAGGCATTCGATAAAGAAACTGTTGTAATGTAATTATAATTAATATTATCTGTGATGGGTATATTATCTATATACACATACATACACATTATATATAGAGACACATACATATGTGTATGTTCATGTGTGTATTAAGCTCTATGTTCAAAAATCAAAGAAAGATGCCCTCAAACTTGTTGTAAATGTAACATGCTGTCTTTAAAATGAAAGTCCCTTGGGTCATAAAGATAAAGTTTTAAAAATACATCTAATATATAAAAATGGCTATTAAGTAAAAGTGCTGCATTTATTTTAGCTGTTTAAAAATGATTCTTAAAAGCCCATAAAGTTGAATATATACACATCCATCCAATCTATTACGAATACAACTTTGGCATGACTATGAACTGGCTTACTGAAAATCTCTTAGAACACCTGCATTTTACTCATATTTTGCAACATGAGCATTGATTTAAGCTGAATAATTTTTAAATTATTTCCCAGAATTAAATGTTTATGACATATGTGAGATGACCTCTATAGCTATCTGTCATAAAATATAATAAATATCCATCGTCAACAGGACAGAGTACACAAAAATCAGGAAAAGACGCTCATGACACCCACTTAGGTATTCTTTGTTTTTGATGATGCCATTCATTCATATTATTTTGAAAATATTTAGTCAATAGAAGTGACGGGGGAAAATATGGACCAACAAACTTCCTAAAACTAAAAAGGACAATAGAAGTTTCAGTGTTTAGAATGGGATCTTTCCATAAGTCAAGTGATTGGATCAAGTAAAAGTTTTTAGAGACATTTCTAGTTTTTTCTGTAGTAAAGTCAATAAAACTTCAACAACATTTAAAGGACATTCATGGTTATCTGGCAAAAGAACAATTATAACTGATAAAACTGTAGTACTTCATATTTAGAATCAATTATTCTGGATTCTTCTGTTACTCCTAGACAAAGTGATTTGTGAGAAATGCATTTTTTTCCAGGCAATATCCCTTTCCTAATTGCATTTACTATACAAATTAAATTAAATTTGGATAACTATATAAAGCTACTTCCTTAAAAAATAAAACAAGTAAACACTGTTGTAATTAATGCATATTCTGCTTTGATAACAGTCAAAATCAGACAAATTGAGCACGCTTAAGAATAAAGTTTAGAGTATAACTGGGTTTTCCTCCTTCTACATACACATATCATGGTCATGTAAATATACCTTAAAAATACATTACTTGATTACTGAATCTATCTTTTACAGAGAAATATAATATATGCTATCACTTAATATAAAAATTAAAACAAATAAATACATTGGCATTCTAATCACTGGCCATGACTTAGTTATTCCAAGTTTTGATTTGAGGTTTCCTAAAGGCCCCTACAAAAATAAAGGCAAGGAGTAGGTGCTTAGGCCTACTTCTTTGAAAATAAGGTGCAGCAAACAAAACAAAACAAAAGTCGGTTAAACATTACCAGGGATTAAGTAAATGGGCATGAGAGAAAAGGAGGAAGCACAGAAAGCTCTCTGAAAAAGGTGGATTTGAGTAGGGAGGTTCTGAAGAGGTAGAGAAGATATATTATTGAGAAGTTAGTGCCTGAGATGATCCTTCAAAACAGGGGGAGCAAGGACCTATTTGTTGAAATAGACAAAGAAGCAGATGTCATTAAAATAATGATAACACATCTGTGGCAAAACTTTAGCTGCTAAATACCACCAATGCTTATTTAAACTGTGCTCATATAGAATTAATTGAACAAAATTCATGAAATTCAAAATATCTGTAGTTGGCTTCTGAATTATGCTTTCAGGAAATACTACTCTCCTGTAGTATCACCCAGTCTAGGCTGGCACATTCCTCTCCTTTGCCTCCACCATAGTGTTTAATTTGTTTCAAACTTGTAGAAAACAAGCATTCAGACCATGGAAATGAAAATAAGTAACTTTAGGGGGCAAACTATTTTCTCTAAATAATTTTGCCTCTACTTTCACTTAGAAAAACCTACAATAGATTTATGTTTAGTGAAAACCAGTTTGGATTCCTCTCTATCTTGCCTTCTCTGTTTGCTGTTCCAGTGATTAGGTTTGATAGTCTGAACGTGTATTTGGAAGAGAAGGAGGTGGTTCAATAATGTTCAATTCTTATATAGTAGCTCAGGAGGAAGCTGGGGGAATCAGGATATTACAAGAAAAACAATTGTTTTAATTCCCCTGAGAAAGACCCTGGAGCAGAGATTGTTAGCAAGTGACTTACTGGGACAGGGAGCAAGCATATACGTTGGTGCAAGCCGCAAGCATATACATTGGTGCAAAGGGAGTCTGGCCTCAACCTGACCCCTCCCATAGCTTTGAGCCCAAATGACAACACAAAGTTGTCCCACCTGGAAGCCTGGGGCCTGTTTTCTACCCCATATCAGACAGTCAATGGCTGCATGCAGCCTGGTACGGGGAGGAGTGAGGTTGGAGTGGGTTGATGTTCCAGGCATCTCTGAGCAATGTGGCTCCTTTTGGTGGAGGGCAATTCCTTTGAGAAAGTGGCAACTGTGAGCCATAAACAGCCAGAATGCAGAGCAGCTGAGGATGGGTGCACCAGTCCTATAAAAAGAGCATGGGTGGGGCACTAGCAATGTCTATATAATAATCTCCCCCAGAGGGTGATAAATGATTAGAGTATTGTAGCACAGATTGCTGTTTGCCTGCATGTTCTTAACTAATGGACCTAGATTTGTTGAAGGTGGCATTGAGAGGAACTGAAATGCTGCAATTCTCACCTTCTCTTGCAATGATGATGATTGCATAACTAATTATGATAATTTAAATGGAAGCAGAAGTTTCTGAATGGGGCTTCTGTGAAAGTTTTCAAAAAAGTTTTTTGTTTTCCTTTTTATTCCCCTTATGCCTATCCTGCTTCTTTCTGCCTGGAACATGGATGTAATGTCCGGACCTGCAGCAGCCTTATTCAGACTTCAGGGAACTTGTCTCATGGAAGCTGAGGCTAAAGACAACAGGAGGAAAGCAGCCCAGGCCTCTTAGAATACCAAGGAGTCCCTGTATCTGCTCGTTTACTCTCAGAACTGGGTCTGATGTGAAAGAAGTCTTACTCGAATCTTACTTAATCCTGTTTTCAAAGACCCTCTTACTTGCAGATAAACACAATCCCTAACTGATGAATTTTCATCTGAGTTTTGAAAGATAAATAAGAGACTCTAACAGAATAAATGTAAATGTTTTAAAAGAAATGTTAAGCATAAAATCACTTTATGTGAAGTAGACCATCCACACTAAAGAGATGTATTTCTTCATGTTTGTTTGTTTTTCCTTGGAAAAGTAAGAATACTAGACTATCAGTTCCTGGGAGGAAAGGTGCTTACATACATTTTCTTTGTATATCCAGTATATGAGCCTCATACATATACTCAATGTACTGGAACACACTCAATAAATGTGTAATTAATAAACAATATTCTAAGTAGAGGTTAATCTGGCAATTTAATTCCTGAGTTTTTATGTCTTGACTACATATATTTTTAAGTAATCTTCATTTCCAAAACCTATTTATCACAAAAGGCAATGTAACTATGTTTACATAATGATACATAGCTAGATGAATTCATCTTTATGTTTCCACAAACACAGATTACCATTTTCTTACACTTGGTCTTCTGACATTGTGTAGCTCAACTGAACTAGCTTATTTTTAAAGAACTTTGAAGATATAATGAAATGCTACTAAATTAAAATAGTCTTTTTTAATGCTGCCATCCTCAGGTACAAGACCACCAAATTCACTTACTTTTCCTTATTGCACAGATCTAAACCTAATTTAAATTCATCAAATGTTCCTTGTACCTCCAAAGGTGATTATCCCCTGACTGAGCAGAATTTTCTTGTAATGCGTTAGGAAACAGCACTAATATCTTTGGTTCTCAATAGACAGGTTTTTAAGGTTTTTATTTATATATAAACTTTATGTTTCAGGGACAAATTTCAACTTCTCCTGTTACATAGTGAGTAATTTGTGTGATTATAACAGGGCCTTATGCTAGCATAAAGATTTTTGGAGAGCTAAAGAAAAACAAACAAACATGTTCAACCTTGGGCAGGTTAAGAAATGTTAGGGCAATGCAATGCATTCCATTAGTCTGCCCTGCCCTGGTTAGGGCAATCCCAGCATGAGTCAGAGCTTAAAGTGGTCTGACATGGCATAAATCAAAACTCTAGGTCATGAGGGAATTTACAAGAAGAACCATTGTGAAGCCACTAATGACATCCATGGTGTTGAAATGGGCCATCACAAGAAGCCCAGTCAGATGGGATCATATCAGATCTTTTTATTATGATTCATTTATGCCCATCATAATCAACTTCGCACTGAAAAAGCTCTGATTGCTGCACACAGTGGGTGACTATATAATTTATGATCTACACTGAGACACTTTTTAACTTGAAAGGGGCACTGTTAATTGTACCGGTGCAAGATGTTAAACTGAAACTCCTCAGGAAAGCTGAAGTCTAAGGTCACTCTAAACACAGAGTATTCCTTTGTTGTTCAATGAGAAATCAAAACAATAGACAAGGCAATTCATGATGAGTTTACAGGAAATGTGAAAGGAGAAAGAGAATACTATAGTTAAAGATGCACTCTCTCAACGTAAAGGTAGACTTGAAGCTGGTTTTGAAGGATAGGTGAAATGCAGAAATCTGGTTAATAGCTGTTTGATTATCTTCAGATTATGCCTTATGTACATCTTTACATGTATATTTGATGTGGAAAGAAGATGACAAAACATAAGGAATATTTGTCATTTGTGTTTGAAACTGATTTTGCAGTCCATATTGTTTCCTAGGCAAGGCAGTTTCTCTTGGCAGCCAAATGGTCACTCAACATACAAGAAGAGTAGTTCTTGAAGAGGAATAAATTGAGTTTTGCAGTTGCTCATTTAGCTGAATACTTCAATTTGTCTTCTGACACTCACCTGCTGGCAATTTTCAGGAATGGCAGAAACAGGAAGAAAGATGGGATCAAAACCATGTCATCTATCTGTATAGCTTTTCCTACATTAGACTTGGAACTTGAAAAAAGGATCAAAGTCTCAAGATTCAAGGAGGGCCCCCAAGGCCCCTCAGTGGCAAATTCTGGTTAAAACTGCATTTGTCTAACTTGGAAAAGCAATATTAGTCATGTGCTTTGTGTCTTGTTTTCACTGGAAATTTTCCATACATTCCAACTGTCCTGTTTATGAGGCACACTCCCTTTCTATAAAAGCCAAAGTATTCACCGGTTTCCCACTCTGTTCCTCTAAATAATGTTTTCAGTCTAACACACTAGAGTTTCAGGGGCTCGTCCTATTTTCATTTCCAGCTCTTGGCAGGTACGGGTTTCCTTTCTCCAACTAAAAAAAAACAAAGCACTCTGCTATTCATGTCCAAACTTCAAATGACATGATTAAGGCGGTTTAAAACAATGCCCTAGGATATTAGGAATGCATTTTCTACAATGTATCTTTTAAACTTAAAGTCACATTGCAGGTATGAACTTGATTAAGGTAGCAAAGCAACACTCTATATTGTAAGAAATTTATTGCTAAGTAAAAAACATATACTGGTAAATTAAAATCCAACATGAATTTTAGGTCACTTAGGATTTGGTTTTCCTGTAATCACATTTCAAAATTCAAAATGTGTTTAATACCTTTTGACTCTGCACTTGAAAATTAAATCTATACATACAGTACAATAAAATTAGAGAAAATTTAAAAAAACAAGTATCAATTACACTGTGTTGGCCCTATGCCAAGCACTTTATATAAATGATCTACCTGAAGCTTCATAAAGTTCCCATGAGGAAAGTTCTGCTATGCCCATTTTACAGATGGAAAACTACAGCTTAGAGAGGCTAAGTCTCACCTAAAGTCACCGAAGTGGTAAATACAGAGACCAAGTTTGAACCCAATTCTGATGACAGAACCTTTTCTTGTAAACACTGTCTTAGGTAGAATAGAGAATAACATAAAAAAGAGAATTTTCCCAAAGCATGACTGAAAACCCCTGGCTAATTAGTACTATTATTGTTCTTAAGTGATGACTCAACAGTAATCCCCAGTACCTCCAGATAATTCTTTAATATAAGTAGTATGTCATTACTTTTCTTATCATCAGTGCTAAGGTAATCCTATTTTCCCGCTCTAAAGATAAGAATGTTAGATTCTCCCTAGTAAGATTATTTTCCATCCTTGGAGTCAGAGACTCTCCTAAATACTTTGGTACCCTTTTCAAAATTCATTTTTTTCTATGCACAGGGAAACTGAGTTTTAGCATGAAAAAGCCCCAGCCTGAACACCTCACTGAGAGCATAAAGCAGATTGGCTGGCACTTGTTCAGCAGAGGGGAGAGCTGTCCTTTTACAACCGTGTTTCCCCAGGCTCTTGCCAGGGGACAGCTCTGAGCTGCATGCTAATTAGGCAGTAGCATAGGAAGTGGTGTTCGCAGTTGCTGTTTCCATTTGTGAATTTCTAGCTCTGTCTTGAAAGCCAAATCTGGAACAAAGGAGAAGGCAACTTGTTCTTCTCCTAACCCTGCCTATTCGCTGGCCTCCGCTTCATAAACTAACTTTGCTGAAGCTTTGCTTCCTCGTTGATGATGTACGAAAAATGTTCCCCTCGTTATGTGCTGTGTTCCTCCACTGAGCTGTGAAAACATTTTGAAAAGTAGAGTGCAACTTACAGTGACATGATTGGTGGAGAACATTTGCTGTATAGTATGTACAGTTCTGTGAGTTTATGGGACTATCTTAAGATACAATTTATAATAGGAAAGATTTATTTTAAAAGGTCACCAAAGACCAGGTGCGGTGGCTCACGCCTGTAATCCCAGCACTTTGGGAGGCCGAGGCGGGCAGATTACCTGAGGTGAGGAATTCAAGACCAGCCTGACCAACATGGCAAAACCCCGTCTCTACTAAAAATACAAAAATTAGCCGGGCATGGTGGCGGGCACCTGTAATCTCAGCTACTCAGGAGGCTGAGGCAGGAGAATCACTTGAACCTGGGAGGCAGAGGTTGCAGTGATCGGAGATCACACCATTGCACTCTAGCCTGGGCAACAAGAGTGAAACTCCATCTCAAAACAACAGCAACAACAACAACAACAACTTCAATAAAGGGAATTGTTTTTGTTTTTGCTTTCTAAAAAAGGGCCACCAAAATCCCTATACATTAGATAAAACAGTTGCCCAATAATGCACACTGATTATTCCCTGTTTTATGTTTTGGCACTGTCAGTAAAGAGGCATGAGCAAAACTTTAGTGGGTGGAAGGTTTCTGTATGTTGACGGTAGTGGTACAATAGCTGCAGAGGTCTATACATCTGGCAAAACTCATCCACTGACATTTTAAATAAATACAGTTTATTGATGTAAATTATATCAATAAAGTTTATTTACAATTAGCACTGTAAATTAACTTAGATGGAATATTTGTTAGATAAAAGACAGCCAGTGCACAGTAAAGGAATATATTTCTTTCCTGCCAGTATGTAGCAAAACATTAAACTACAATATACGATTTTCAGAAAAAAAGCCAGTGACATCTTATGTTTTTATTTTGTTGTTGTTGTTGTTATTACAGATTAGATAGTGGTTAATTGAAGTTGTTTATCCCTATACGGCATATACGGCATTTGATTTACATATCCTCTTATATTCAGATTAATTTATTTTAATGCTTCTTCATATGGATTGAACTTGTTTGTGAGATAATAAAAAAATCTTTTCAAATTCAAAACTTATTTGTTATATTCTGCTTGCAATTTCTTGCCAACTCTCGGCAGCCTAAGAAATTCAACAGAGTAGGTAGTAATACCAATGTAAGATTAAGTATCTTGGTAATTAGTACTATTAGGTTGGTGCTAAAGTAATTGCGGTTTTGGCCATTGAAAGTAATGTCAAAAACCTCAATTACTTTAGCACCAACCTAATATTATGATCAATAGTAATACTAATATAGCTTGAACTACACATCAATATTACACTTTATATCCTGTTCTCTAAAGTAAATTCTCTTCTATCCTCAATGCCAAATGTGACTCTAAATATTTGTCTTTTCTAAAATTCATTTTATTTTGGAGACTCAGACAAAAAGGAACTCTGAATTATCATAAAATGTGTTAACTGTATCTTATAGGATAGATAATCTTCCATAGTACCTTAATATCTTATAATTTTCAATTAACATTTGTTCAGTTTAATATCACTGGTAGAAATTTGAAAACATATAGCACAGTAGAAGTGATAAATTCAGAAAATTTAATATTGATACTGTATTATGAACCATAGTCCATATTGTCCTATAAAATTCTTATTCCATATTCTCCATATTTCCCCAAATGGTCCAGCTAACATTTCTCCTTCATCAAAAGTCAGCTTTATGCAGAGTTCATCATTCCTTGGGGAAGTGTTCAAACAGTGCTTTGGAAATATATTCTCCTTGTTCCCACTGGCTACTTACGAGATTCTCCCCAACTTCCATCTTGTAACACTTATCAATCTCTATTCTTTCAAAGGTCACAGCTCTTATTTATATGCTCCCCCACTTTGTTATCAGCACTAGAAACAGCTAAATTTACAATGTATTCATCACCTTGCTCAAGGTTTTTCTGTCTTACCCAAGACACCCCCCATACCTCACTACCTCCACCATGAACAGAGCCATTAGGAATCTCTGGGGCCAGGAGCGGCAGCAGGAAATTCTCATGAGCTATAGAGGAGCCACTGGATAATGGAACCATGAATGAGTTCTTAGGTATGAAAAACCAAAGAGAAGCAGAATAAATAACAAATTCAAGAGGAGCCAGAGGAGGAGACAGAAAGCAGGCTACTGGTTCAAGAACTCTAAAACATGGAGTTGAAAGTGAACAGGAGGTCAGACACAAATGGGATGATGTATCCTAAGCAATATTTGCTTATCTGAGGCTGCCTTATGGGACACTGCCAGAAGCCTATTAAGAATTGGGCTCCCTCCAAATTTCTTTCTCACCTCATCTAGTTCCTAGACCCTGCTTTTATTAATTTCTTGTTGACTTTCCATCATATGTTTTCACTTTCACTGTTCTAATTCTTTCTCATCAAATCCATAAGAACTCATACCAAGTCCTCTCATTTAAGATAGGACCCTAACTTTACCTTTGTATTATCAAGAAAATCTAAATAATATTCCTTTTCTCAAGTCAAAATTGTCTTTGTTCTCTTATTAGAAAAATATCTCTCCTCATTACCAAGATCATTTCCTCTGGCTCTCTAGTTAATATATCACTCAAAGGCAAATAATAATTCTTAATTACATTTAGCAACTAGCACTTAGCAATGTTTAAATTTCCTCTGTCTTTCAACCGTGAGTGGGCACTCTATCACTTCTCTCATTCTCAAGCAACTCTCAAGACTGTTATGTCTTTGGCTATCTTTACATTGCTCTCTCAACTCTACAGCCTGACGACTCTATGAACTAACAAGATTCCAAGCCTCACTTCCTTGAACATGACCACCAAATTGGTACCTTCAGTTCCAAACTCTCACCCAAGCTTCTGTCTTGAACTTTCAACTATCTGCAGGGCAACCCACTCAGATTCCTGCCACAACTTCAAAATCTTCGAGTCTCAAACATTGTTCCTCTTCCTGACTTGAATGATCTGTTCCATTAATTACATTATTTTCCCATCTATTCTGATTTAAATCTTTGTGGTCAACCTTGACTCCTCTCTATACCACAGCCTCAACAACCTGTCAGTCACCAAGACTTTTTGCTTTTACTTTAGTGTCTTTAGTATTTCTTGCTCCCTCTTTTCATTCCCATGGATCCATCCTAGTTGAGGCCCTCCTTATTGATCATTTGCTTTAATGTAACAATGTTCTCAGAGTCTCTTACAAACACCATTTACCACTAAAAATCACTAAATACGTTGTTGCCAGTTTCTTTCACTGATACAGTGTGATCACATTACTACCCTACTAAACAATCAAATCAAAACAAAACAAAACAAAACGCCTGGAATTATTTCCACCACATGAGTAGTCAAGTGTCTCAGTCCATTCAGGCTACTATAACAAAATACCTTAGACTGGATAATTTACAAACAGCAGAATTTATTTCTCACAGTTTTGGAATCTGGCAAGACCAAGACAAAGGCAGCAACAGATGGGGTGGTATGGTGAGGGTGCCTTCCTCATAGGTGTCACCTTCTTGCTGTGTCTTCATATGGCAGAAGGGACAGACGAGTTCCCACAGGCCTTTTTCATAAGTGCACTAATACAATTCACCAGGGTTCTATCTTCATGACCTAGTCATTTCCCAAAGGCCCCATCTTTAATGTCATTACATTGATGATTAGATTTCAATACATGAATTTTGGAGAAGCAAAAACATTTAGACCACAGCATAAAGTTCTAACAAATCTACCCGCCATTAACTCCAAGGTGCTCTCTTTTGCTTTTCCCCTAATGCCCTATGTCATGGTCAATGTACATACTTTCTCTCTGCCTGCAGAGCCCCCTTCAGGTAAAATCCTCAGGTGTTGGATTTGGCAATCACTTTAATCATCTGGAGTCAAGAGTGTCTCAAGACGCCCAAAGAAAGTCCATGTTGCTTTCGACGGGAGATGGGGTGAAGTGAATGCCTCACATCAAAACTAAGTCAGGCTTCCTTAGACCTTGTCTCTTCCTTCCATAAGAATCAAGAGCAAATCTCAGAACCTCCTCTTGCCCCTCAACCACTCACAGTATCATCACCACTATCTACCTTGAGATCCCAAAGACTAATCTCACTTATCCATGTTTATTGCACCAGTTTCTACAAAAAGCCCAAGACTCTCAGATTCACCCTCATTCCCCCAACACATTCTAATCCCTAGAAGGCTCTGCACAACCCCTCTTTTCTCCTTATCTCCTACTCCTTTACAACTCCAGAAACCCATCCCCTGTGCCCTCTGAAATTCATAGTCCATTTCCAGAAGGAATGCCCATATCCCAGTCCCTTATCTGAATGTCCCCTTTACCATCTTGTTTGAACAGAAACTTGGCTCTCCCCTGAGAACTCGTCTTCCCCTGACCACATGAGTAATGGCTGATGTTTCTCCCAGAATCCATATATCCTTGAGCTTGGAGATGTGTGTCTTCCTGAGTCCTCACTGCTATTCACAGGCACTTCTTCCTCTCTATCCCCTAGTCATCCCACCCTGAGCTTTGACACTTGCAGCTTACATTATATCACCCACTATCCTGAATTGTTGCAGGCATTCACTGACATTTACCAATCATAGGGAGATGCTGTCTCATTTTTGGAAAAGGTTGCCTCCTTGCTTGCTATAATTTTCTCCAACAGTACTCCTATGTCAATTCCTGACAATTTTTGTATATACACACATCATCTTTGCAATACAAGACGCATCAGCTCCTTATTCTCTTCTCCAATTATTTTGTCCTCCACCCTGATTTGGCTACTTTGCTTCCATGTTAAGAACTTTAGACCTTGTAATTACCAGTAACTGCAACTTCTCTACAATTCCAGTTTCACATATCACCCTGTCTGACCACCTCTTGTCTTACAAGCTAATTCACTCTGCCTAGGCTCCAGATACCAAAAATCTGCCACTACCAGTCCTTCAATCCTCTCACACATTAAAAATATCTCACATTGTTTCATAGCCTCTCATCTCTCTACCCTTTCTCCAGTTACCCAAAAGGCTAACTCTCTTACTGCCTTGAGGGCTTGGCTCAAACACTGGTCTTTTTTTTAATGAGGCCTACCTCATGTAATCTACTTGAAATGGCAACTCTGTCCTCCCCCAACCCTGCTCCACTTTTCCCCATAGTACTTACCACCTTTGAACATACTAGATAATTATGTATAACTATATTTTTAAAAATATTTTTTCTGTCCTCCCCCAAAATATAAGACTTATGAGAACAAGAACTTTTGTCCTTTAGTTTCATAATGTTTTCATACTTTGAATGGTACTTGCTATGCACTTGTTGAAAAATATTTATTAAATAATTAGCACATATTTGATTTTAGCTACAATTAAAGAATTTATTGGATCATAATGTCAATATCCTACTAGAAAGTGATATATTATTGAGGCAGATGACATATTGTTCATATTTCCCTTCCTGAGGCCCTGGGACTTGGCTCAGATAGCACCTTCTCAGTGAGACCTTCTCTAATTATCCTACTTAAGATCATACCTCCTTCTCCAGTACTCTTGACTACACATCTGGGTTTCTTTCTCTCTACAGAAGGTGCTAGATACTGAGTGCTGTCTGGTGTGCCGCACATTCTATTTCTTTAATATGTCAAATGTCTGTCTCTCTAAATTAGAACAAAAGCTCCATGAGAGCAGATCTTTTTGTTTGGTTCTCTGCCATATCTCTGAGGCTTAGAGCAATACCAGGCACAGTGTAAGAGCTCAGTAGGTATTCACTGAAGGAGAGGATGAATGGGTGTCTCCCCTGCCTTGCCCAAAACATCCTATGTGCTCTCTCTCTCTTTTTGTTTACTTCTGTGACATTAGGGTAACTTCCTCCCGATGTTGTCCCTTCTCTTGGTCAACTCTGGAGCTCAGCTCAGGGTGCATCTCCCTGGGGAAGCTTTGTCCTCCTACTGCACTTGCTCCTCTGGCCATTCCGCACTGCTCCCTGCACACATACAAAGCACTATTGTTTCCCACAGGTTGTCCCTGAATTTTGCCATTGTGATATCCTCACTCTACTCATTTAATAAATTAATACTGGCACTTCTGTTCTTCCTGTCTTTACACACACATTTAAAAGTTTCTTCTAATAGATAAAAACAATGCAAATAATTATATGTACTATTGGAGACACAGTCTGGATTTTGCTTTGTGCTGATGCATTTTAAGACCATCTCGCAAAATACACTATGCCTAGAAAAGGTGGACCATATGTATTGTAAAATCTAAATAGCTGGAACCTTCAATTAATCAGGGCTCTAGATTTTAATTCCCTCCTAAAAAATGAGAAAAACTAAAACTAAGTATCAATCTTTAGAAAAGACTGCAATGTTCTGTCTTGCATCAGAACACATTTGACCTATTTCCTGTCTGAATCAGAAGCCTAAAGCTCTACAGCACTAATGGCCCAAACCACTCACCTCTGCCCCACAGCACCATCTCGTATTGTATGCCCACACAGCTCCTCAGGCTCAGCCACCCCATCTCCTTGACACCTTACTTCCTCTCTGTCCCCATAGCAACTAGTCCAATGTGAAATGCACTGAGCAGGTGCTCAAGCAATGAATTCATTTATTGATTAAATGGTAATGCTGAAAATTTGCAAATCTGATCAAAGGATAACTGCAAGGCTTTTTTCAAATATCAAAGAAAGTTTAAATGATGTACTTACCAAGAAAGGAAAGTGTACACACACTTGTTGAAAAGATGTTCAAAGGCAAGAGTCAGAATATAAATGGCCATAGAATTTAACTAATTAAAACATCACCTTTCATAGGCACTCTAGGTGACCAGGATTTTCCTATAACTAATTTTTACCTGCTCATAGGTAGCTCTGTTAGTATTATCAAAAGCTACTTGATTAGAGGAAGAAAATGGGCCAAGATTTAGTCAAAAGAGAAAGGACATCATCATCTGGGAGTGGAGAGCAGAAAACTCCTCTTCTTAAGGAATTTTGAGGTAGTAATTTTGATGGCTTCTCCATCCTTGAATTTTTTTGTTATTATGTAATACTTGCAATTAAGTCATGGCATTGTGCAGTATTTTAGGGATAGGGCACCTGCATATGTTCCTGTTGTAGAATAATAGCACAACCTGACATAAGACAGAACTTAATAGCAGTGCTATCAAATGGAACAGGCAGGGTGCAGCAGGCAGCAGATAACAGGATGATGTCACCTCAAGGGAGAGTGGGAGGGCCAGAGAAAACTTCCTTAAGGAATTTCCCGGGCCATTTTATTACATGATTGCATCTTTATTCTGTCTGGTTCCCAAATATACATTATCTGTTAAAAACCACACAGTATTGTTAGGTTACTACTGAGAGTCAGCCCAGGCAGCCGGATCAATAAAAACTGGCCAAACGGCAGCAAACCTGTTCAAAGACATGAAATTATCTGCCAATATCCAACTTCCTAGGTCTAAACTTTGATGTCTGAGCCCCTCTGTTTCCTACTTAGCTTTCCCTTGGACCTCAGATCTCTTTTGTCTTCTAACACTTAATACCTTTCAGGTTCAACTCTGCCATGTCTACTAAAGACCCACAAACTGCCTTTCAAAATGTACAACCAATTTATATTTGAATGGGAAATACAGGAGCTACACCCTCACCATGACTGAGGCAATAGGATGTCTCTTCACCTTGTCAGACCCACATTGCATATCCATTGATTATGCAGAGACTGCTAAGTTAATCTGTTTCTTCTGGCCTGGAAGGCTCTGCACTATTCCCAAACAAATGACAACCAAACTCCAAACTTTGTGTTTCTAGGTTTCTGTGCTCTCACATGCAGTGTGAGTATCTGTGGCCATTGATTCCTTGGCTCCTGAACAACCTAAAGTGCCCGGATTCCCACCACCTTTCACTTTTGCACACCAACAATTCAGAAAAAAATTAAAATAAAAATGAATGAAAAATCTTTTACGAAATGTGCAATGGGTATAGAAGTTGTTGGTAAAGCCCTCTCAGATTCTGTAATTTCCAGACAGTCTCCCAGTGTTTATGTGGCACCTCTTGTGATCTTTTGGATGGAAGAGTTTACTGTATATCCAGGCAACGTCCAACAACCTGGTCTTGTGTAACCAATTCACTTAGACCATCCTGGACCACTTACTGTACAGCATTCTCAGAGGCCTAGAAAGGTGAGTTTGCACTTTTAAGGGTAATGTTTTTGGGAATCCAAATTCCGCCTAGGAAATTCATGTATAAGAGTGCCACTAGGCTGGAGAGGTAAGCTCCAAAACATTGAGGTAATTCAATATTTCTTTGGACTTTCAGGGTATTTAGTTCCTTGATTGTCAATGAAGAGCCCTAACAAAGATCCTCAAGTGGACTGACCAGTTAGTGGGTCCTCTGACACTAGGGCAGCTTTATATTATACAACTTGGAGGCCAATTCTGGCGTCCTCTGGAGCTTGATGTTCTTTTGTATCATGCTAGAAGCATCTAGATTGTTCAAAGGGCCAAGAATACTTTGGTTCTGCATGTGGGCTTTTTTTTTTTTTTCTTAAGATTAATCCCAAAGGAATTGAAAATTATGCAGTATAAGAGAAAATATCATATACCATCTGGGCAGTCTCTGAGAAGTTTGCCCTGTGAGAAGGAGGAGTGTAACATCCAGTGATCGTTCTGGCTGACCCAACATTTCTACCCCCCACCCCAGTAGAAAGCAGTCAGAAGTAACGTATCTTTTTATTTTTAGCTCAAACATATCCCTAGGAGGCAGAATTTGTCCAAAAAGCCCTGATGTCTGACTTCATAATGCCCAAAAGCCAATCTCTGCCCAGACAAGTCTATAACCAGATAATCCATCCTCAAGCAACAGTGAGTTCTGGCATCAGTGCTACGCTGACCCCCAAGTAGCCAACTGTCAGCCCCAGACAGCCCTAGAAGGGTGGTCTAGGCCCAATCTCCAGCTGGCTATGCTGTCTTAAGTGGGCCACAGGCACGTGCTGAAGAGCCCCCTTCCCTTCTGCCATGTGATCACAATCCCATCAGATGTTACAAAGTATCATGTGGCCTTGGACACCTTCTTCACAAGGCACCAAACATGCTATATCTTCTAAACTAAAGACTGCTAGTAATGCCATTTAGTTCTCATATTTTCAGTATCAACCTGAGGTCAGGCTCTCTGATTATATACGTTGACCCTCACCTTAGGGCCCTTGTTCTAGCTGGTAGTTACTGACACGCTCAACGGAAGGGACCTTTTTAACCAAAACCAAGGATGCCTGAAAGTGACTCCCTTCTTTAATGTTTCTTTTCTTTTCTCAGTGTTGCCACTGTCCAGGTGAATTTTCTTGGAAATTGGGCCCCATCTGTCATTTCTAGAGCATTTTATTTTGCACTTTATGATCCACTTGTCTTCAATTCCCCATAAAAATCCAAACCAAATGCACAAAAAGACAATGGAGCAATACCTTGGGAGGCATGGTTTGTACTAAGAAAGAGACCAGCCAGTCATTTTGCTGCCAACAATACAGTTCAGATACAATAGTGTCTTTGTTTCCAACTAGAACAGCCAGTTCTACAGCAAGTCCTGGCTACCCCAAAACTTCTTGGCAGCCTTTGTTCTATTGCAGTCAATGAATACCTTACATGACTAAGCCTACCCAGCCTGGCCTCTTTGCACCTCTCCAGCAGGCAATTAGAGAAGACATTCCCTATTTGATACTCCTTAATATAAATCCTGTCAATCCAGTCCTTGTAGAATTTTGAATTTTCCTTTTAATTATTTTCTTTGTTTGGCCTCATAATATTCTAATGATCCTTTAAAGCATAGTGGGAATCCCTCATTCGGTAAGGATGAAGTTTTCACCCAGCCCCTTCCCCACCTAGTACCTGTAACTGTTACTAAGAAATTATCCTAAATATATGGTCCTTACTAAAATCAGAAAAAAAAAAAATGCCTTTACCTGGGAAGCTGTTTGTTGTTCAATTCCAAGGAAAGAACCCTTGTACCACATGTACACATGAAACAGCAGTACTTTTAACTGTGGCTTCATTTACTATTGGCAGATCTTGAAATATCAACCTGTTCTATCCTAAAAGGAAGTTGAGTCCAAAACCATGGAAAACACCAAAACATTCCTGGCCCAAATCCACCACACATCTCACATACCTAATAAGATATATTTGGTACAATTTTTCAGAGCTGGAATATTTCTAGCTTTTCATCCTCCTGTCTTCATCACCAATCCTTCTCTCCACTTCCAAACTTGGTCTCTTCCATGGACTTTGACTTGAACTAGCCCTTGACAGCTACTCTGTTTTCTTACCCTGTACTATCACGAGACTGTAAAATTTTTGGCAATCCTCTAGAATAAACAAATTATACCAACATTTATCTGGAATAGCAACAGATTCTGTCCTTAACAAATGTAACAGCATTTGTTGATTACAAAAAAAGCAAAACAACAATAAAATACCTGGCAGAGACAGCGCACGCCTAAAACCATTCCAGCAGTGATGGTTGGCTCGTTGATGAGGTCAGCATGAAAGGCCGCTTTATAAGACCTTATATGCTGCTTTATAAAATGAACTTTTATATTTTATTTTATTTTATTTTATTTTATTTTATTTTAGACAAAGTCTCACTTTTTCTCTCCTAGGCTGGAGTACAGTGGCGCGATCTCGGCTCACTGCAACCTTGGCCTTCCGGGTTCAGGCGATTCTCCTGCCTCAGCCTCCTGAGTAGCTGGGATTACAGGTGCCCACCAGCATGCCTGGCTAATTTTTGTATTTTTAGTACAGACGGGGTTTCACCATATTGGCCAGGCTGGTCTCGAACTCCTAACTTCAGGTGATCCACCCACCTTGGTCTCCAAAGTGCTGTTATTACAGGTGTGAGCCACTGCTCTTGGCCTAAAAATGAACGTTTAGTACTTTGGATAATAGCACTCAAAACAGAAGCATCTTTAAAAATCATCTTAAAAGTATATATCTGATAAGAACACTTTAACAATGCAATTTTAAGTTAATAATCTTATTTTTGTTTCCTAAACTAATATTAGTTAAGGACATTTTTCAATAACTGCAGGAAGATAATTTAAATATATCTGTTTAATATTAGTAGCTTCCTAGCAAGAGTTGATCTTAGCACTTTTGTTAAAAGTTGGGTCTGTTTTAATTAAATTATAAAATCCCAATGGAAATCATTCTTTCAGTACATTTTTTTGGTGTGTAAATCAAATAATTTGCTTACTGTGAAAGACAAAATAAGGTCACATTAAGATTGACTTTAAGTTGAAAAATAGTCCTTTTATTCCACGAATGTAGTATGGCACTGCTTTTTCTATATAGTCATTCATTTATAGATATTAAATATCAAATATCAAATACATGCTAGCTGAATAATTGGACCAAATTAGGTCATTCGTGTCAGTAAAATGTTCTTTCCTAAGTTTTTGTTTTGTTTTGTTTTGTTTTTTTTGAGATGAAGTCTCGCTCTGTTGCCAGGTTGGAGTACAATGGCGCAATCTCAGCTCACTGCAACCTCTATCTCACGGGTTCAAACAACTCTCCTGCCTCAGCCTCCTGAGTAGCTGGGATTATAGGTGTGCACAACCACACAGCTAATTTTTGTATTTTTAGTGGAGACAGGGTTTTACCATGTTGGCCAGGCTAGTCTCAAACTCCTGACCTCGTGATCCGCCCACCTCTGCCTCCAAAAGTGCTGGGATTACAGGTGTGAGCCACTGTGCTCGGCCTTCTAAAATATTTTTTAAAATAATAGTGGGAAATAAGTAAAACTAAATTAACACTATGCATACATTTGACTCTCATTATAACATGATTTGCAAGAGAGTAAAATTTTGTATAATCTGTACACATCTCGAAGATTACCAAAAGGGATTTAGTTACTAAAACATAAAAGCACTTTGACATGAGGTAGTCAAGACTACCAGATTACCTTATGCAATGGTCTCTGGTGCTTTCTTTGTCTCCCCCAATAATATTTATTTGTTTGTTATTTATGTATCTATTTTTGAGATGCAATCTCGCTCTGTTGCCCAGGCTGGAGTGCTGTGGCATGATCTTGGCTCACTGCAACCTCCTGGGATCCAGCAATTCTTGTGCCTCAGTCTGTCAAGAATCTGGGACTACAGGTGCGCACTGCCATGCCCGGCTAATTTTTGTATTTTTAGTAAAGATGGGGTTTCACCATGTTGGCCAGGCTGGTCTCGAACTCCTGACATCAAGTGATCCTCCCACCTCAGCCTCCCAAAGTGATGGGATTACAGGTGTGAGCCACTACACCTGGCCGCCAGTAATATTTAAACTAGTAGACAAGTCTGCCCCTAACTTTTTCAGGGCCAACAGCAAGAGCACAAATAGCAATGAGCATAACAGACTAAATATTTAACAGCTACAAACCAGGCAAAGAAACCCACAGGTAAAACAAGTTCTATCTTCCTTCCTTGATAAATATATATGCATAATGACCTGGAAGGCTAGGTCTGAATTTGGAATATTCACCTCCAGATTTCTGATTAGGAACTGGGCAGTGTGTGAAGTGTTGCCTCTCCGACCATGATCTTCCCCTCTTTTCTCCCACCTCTAGATTTGTTCTGCAGCACAGGTAGCCTGTCGTTTACCTGCATGGACACTTCAGCTCGCATGTCCAAGCTCTGTTTACTTCTCCTGTGTCAGTGTCCTTGGCCAACTTCACCTAGGATTTGGCACAGGGGTGACTCAGTTTACCTCCAGAAGGCAGGCCATAAAAGTAGCCTGAGGCTGTTTAGGCTAAGAATTCTGGAGATGATCTAGAGGGGGTGACAGACTCTACTTGAGCAAGCCCCACGGACTCCCTGCCCATGGTTGAGGTCATGGTCTGAGGACAGCTAGAGTTGAACCTTCCAAGGTTCAAGGTAGGGACTCCTCTCACCTTTGAAAAGCAATCTATATGTCTATAATTATGATTCAGAATGCTGACTCGAACCACACAGATCGGAATTCTGGGACCATTATTTATTAGTTAAGAGATCTTGAAGAAGTTATTCAATGCCTCTTTAATTAGTTTGCTTACCTATACAATGGGAATAACAGTATATAACTAAGAGGGTTGTAAGCATTAAATAATATATTTTCATATTATGTGTCTAGGAGGGTGCCTGGCCTACAGTAAATAATACACAAAACTTAACTATTGTTATTTTTTAACTCCAGAACTCAGTATAGTGCCTGTCATAAACCTGTATGTGCTTTAAGAAAGCCTGAATGAATAGTAATTAAAGGAGTTAGAATAGCTTGGGTTTTTTATTAATTTTTAAAGTATTTAGTTGAAAACTACTACAAATTCCAGTTTTCATAATCTAAATCAAAATCAATTTTAAAGTTGATACCAAGGGTAAAGAATTAGGATCACTTTTTATATTTTATTATCAACAATAGAAATAATTGTCACAGAAAGTTTGAAAACAAGACAGACTTTGAAAAATAAGATTAAAGAGTACTAAGTCTCAGCTTTTAATCTTTGCTAATGATTTGCCCAGAAGGTCAAGAGACTGCTTTCTGGTATGGGCTGGGAAAACAGAAACAAGTGTCCTTTATAGTGTAACCCACTTTTAAAAGAAAACTTTATTTCTCAAAGTTCAAATTCTAGTGAGGCTTAGAACTGATTAGGGAGAATTTGCTTAGCTGCCCAATTTTAGATTGGTCACTATTAGCCTCAAGTTATTCATGGGGTCATTTACTCCAGATATTTTGTGAAGACCTACTGTGTACCAAGCACTGGACACACAAAAATATAGGCAGCTTCTCCTCTCAAGGAGGTCACACGTGGGTGTGTCCATAGCAACGCTGGGAGGAAGTTGTATGAGGAGCCTGAAGACAATGGGGGAGCTAGGGAAAAGTTCTGAGCAGAAAGGGTGGACAAAGGTTTGAAATGATGAAGACTGCTTAGGAAGCTCATATTATGAAGCATAATTCAGGCTTTCTCCACTACGTTCAAATCCCATCTCTCCTACTTACTAGATAGGTGACATTGGGCAAGTTACTTATCCCCTCTGCTCCTGTTTCTTTGCTTCAAAAACAGGGACCTCTCTCACAGTGTTATTATGAAGACTGGACAAGAAAATGGAGTTTGGTTTTGAATGCGTTAGGGTTTTTGCCTTTAGGCATGTAGTGGAGATGTGGTTCACACAATTTGCTGCACCTTCTGGAGATCAGATAACAGGGCAGGATTAGAGATAAATACTCTGGAGGTGTCAGTGTAGAAATGGTATTTAAGACCCAAGACTGGGCCGGGTGTGGTGGCTCACGCCTGTAATCCCAGCACTTTGGGAGGCCGAGGCGGGCGGATTCCGAAGTCAGGAGATCGAGACCATCCTGGCTAACACGGTGAAACCCCGTCTCTACTAAAAATACAAAAAATTAGCCGGGCATAGTGGCGGGCGCCTGCAGTCCCAGCTACTCGGGAGGCTGAGGCAGGAGAATGGCGTGAACCCGGGAGGCGGAGCTTGCAGTGAGCCTTCTCAAAAAACAAAACAAAAAAGACCCCAGAGTAGATCAGAGAAGTTCTTAGAAGAGTTCTGAACCACTCCTACATTTGGAGGTTAAGAAATGAGGAAGAATCAACATCAGAGATGGAGAAGGAGCTTAAACCAAGAGAGTGTGGGTCCAAGAAGCCAACAAAACTATTTCCAAGGAGGGCAAGGTCAACAGTGTCAAGTCACCAACAGATGATACATCAAGCAGGATGGAGATTAAGAATTGGACATCAGATCTGGCAATGTGGAGGTTACCCTGATCTTATGAGAGTGGACTGCAGAGGTGATAAAGAAAGCCTTCTCACAATGGATTCAAAGAGAAGATGAGGAGAAGAATCGGAGACAAGAGTTATGGACAACTCTTTCAAGGACTTATAGCAAAAGGAGAGTGAAAAATAAGAGATAAAAAGATTTTGCCACATATATGGATATTGCTTTAAATTATACAGTAGATGGGAGAAAAGCTAATCATGCAAGGGTGGGCGGATCCTTAAAACTGAAACTTTACAAGGTATACCTGCTGTGATTTCATTGGAATAAAACAATTAACATTTCTCTGGGGAAGCAGATTTACTCATGTTGTTTTTTCCTCCTCATACACATGCATATCAAAAAGCTATTACGTATCCATACTTTCTAAATAAAATATTTTAATGGAACTATAATAGAACTATTGAAAAGTAAATGGTTGAAACTGTGTCTTTGCCATTTCTTGTGTCTTTCTCTTCTGCAATTGCTCCCTTTAAACATTGTGACCATTCTTGTTGCCCTCAGTTTCAGTTTTTTAAAAAATTCATGCTGTAAGATTAGTTACAGTGTGTTCCTCCTCCCATAAAATTTTTATTTACTGAAATATTTTAAAATAAAATGACATGAAAATTTATTTCAAAATATTTAGTTGGGAGAAGGGGATGAATTGGGTACTGGTAGGAGCAGAGATGAAAGAAGTTGGCTTTGAGTTGATGGTTAATGAAGCTGGGTGATGAGTATATAGCGGTCCCTTATACCATTCTCTCTAATTCTGTATGCATTTGAAAATTTCCATTATACCATGTTAAAAACTTCAAAAAATCATAGGGTTAATACCATGTTTAACCAAAAAGAATCCATTAAGTAGTGAGATTTCAGATAATTTGGTAACAAGAGAATAAGTTATTTTGGGGCACAGGAATTTTTCTGGCATTTTCCAAACCATATCAGCTACTTTGCTGTCAGCTTAGAGGGCAAACATGCATGATTTTTAATTTATCAGAAAGTATCTCCATTGCTTCAAGATAGAATTAATTTGGGTGCTTATTATGCAAATAATTTAGAAGGATGATTTTTTTGTTAATGATACCTTGGTTCTTTTAAATATCCAATCACTTTAGGTAAGCATAAAGAATTCTGGGAACACTTATGCTATGCAATGTTTTGAGGGGAAGTAATGCTATGGTCACAAAATAATGTTAATCTAGTTGGTTGTTGTTGAAAAGAATAAATAATTGATAGTTGAATAAACAGAAGGTGAAATTTCATTATAATAATAGTTACCACTTTTTAAAAAGAAACTGTGATATCTGAAATTTGTTACACTTATATTGCTATATAAAAATGTAGGTAATGAAAGTTCTTTATCTTTTAAAATAAGTACATGTGGAAACAATGTTGCTACATTAACTCTTCCAATATTAATCACTAGATATACTTTATGTTTTCTGGTTATTTATTAACCATTTTATAGTGCTATTATTTCTCTAGCTATGGGTAATTTCCACCAGATATAGTTAAAAAACAAACTGCAATAATTTTTTCTATATCAGAAATCTTTGGATTTGATTAATAACATCCCCACTGCTCACTATATATTTGTTATTAAAAATAAACTATGTGTTCGAGACCTATAAATTCCGCTTTAAAAATTAAACCCAAAGTTATGCTGGTCTTATGCAGCTTCTGGTCTCTTTTGTATGGCTTTATTGCCCTCAACATTTTCCTGGTGTAAACTACTGAGCAAGGGAACAAGATTTCCTTTGTAACTGATACCTAAATTTCTATTCTGCTTTAAGCATCTAATTTGCACTGTAAAGACATATAATTTGAGACTTGTAGTATATCACAAAAGTACAGCAGTTTATGCTGATCTCTAATTTTCTGAGTTATACTGGCTATAATTTACATTTTTTGCATGTTTTTAACTGCCATGCAAATCAGTATACATCAGAAACCTTTGTATATTGACAGAGACTGGGAAAAGGATGCCTTGTTCTGATTTCAGATAAGCATTCCCTTTTCAGGTCTGCAGGTGCAAGGAGGCCCATTCATAATATTTCCTTCAAATCAGTTTTAGATGCTGGGTAGAAATACAATGCTTTTTCACAAGAGCCTGACTAATGTTTATAAGCACAGTTAATGTTTTTTAAAAATGTACTATAAATAGTAAATTTTAGAGGCAAGTGGGACTTTTTCCTTTGCCTATACATTGGGAACAAAATATACTGTGTTAACACAAATTTTGGTCATTTTACTAGTGTGTGTGTGTGTTTACTATATCTAGAAAAGGACTTTATTACTTATTGAAACAGGATGAAATTATGCTTAGTGGAAAATTTGCTGCAACAAATGTATGTTTCTTCCATTTAAGAGATAACTGATAATGAATGTTACTTTTTCCTTTGCCTTTTCACTATTTTGAAATCAACAAACAAGCCAAAAAAATAACCACAAGATCAAGAGATTTACTCTAATTTCTCCATTTCAGATAACTGAGCAAATCTCCCTGAAACAAATATTAGAAAACTATATATGCAACAATTTACTAAAGATAGCTGGATGTTTCCAAATGTTTATATATATATATATACAGAGAGAGAGCCTACTTATAAGGTTATGACTTGACTGTTTCAATTAGCTTTAGGCAAAAACTTGGCACATCAAAGCATAGGAGTAAATTTTAACCTACAAAACAATTACAGCTATTAATTAAACTCTCCTTGAGCCCGAGAGGTCAGAGAAAGGCTCTAGGCCGGGCGCGGTGGCTCAAGCCTGTAATCCCAGCACTTTGGGAGGCCGAGACGGGTGGATCACGAGGTCAGGAGTTCGAGACCATCCTGGCTAACACGGTGAAACCCTGTCTCTACTAAAAAATACAAAAAAAGCTAGCCGGGCGAGGTGGCTGGCGCCTGTAGTCCCAGCTACTTGGGAGGCTGAGGCAGGAGAATGGCGTAAACCCGGGAGGCGGAGCTTGCAGTGAGCTGAGATCCGGCCACTGCACTCCAGCCTGGGCGACAGAGCGAGACTCCATCTCAAAAAAAAAAAAAAAAAAAAAAAAAAGAAAGGCTTGGTGACCAAACAGAGAAAAGTGAAATTAAAAAAAAAAAAAGAAAGAAAGTATGACAATAGTCACTGCATTGGCAAAAATAAATGTTGGGTCTGTATTAAAAACCATTAAGCACTCATTCTAAACTCATGATTCGTCCTATTACTTAGTTGTATAATTTTCCAACAATCCAATCCGGTATACCACCTTACATTTGATTTTGTCTCATAAATCCAAAGTCCTAAAACACCTTCTCATGTACTATTTGACTTGAACTTCCCTTTGTGATTTAGAGAAGGCAGGTATTATTAACCTCCTTTTACAGATGAGGACAATGAATTTCATACAGTTAACCTCTCCACCTCAAGGTAGCTCTGACATAAATGGTTTGCCTGGACAGAAAGCTGTCAATCCTGGTCCAGAGTTCTTTCTGCTTCTCTGTATCAGAGATGGATCTCAGTGAGGGATCAATTAGATAGTGTTTTTTTTTTAAGCTGAAAGGATGGTGACTTAAAGCATGAATATCCCTCCAGTGTGGGTAATTCATTCAGATTTACCACTAATGATAGTAGAAACTCGTATGCTGTCCTTTTCTGGACTCAAAAATTGAAGACTACTCCCATTATAACCAACTTATCTACAGCCTCGAGTTAAAGGCAAGTTAGTCATTAGTGGACCCAAATGTTAGAAAGATGGGGAGAATACTCTGTACAGACGATGCCCTTAAGAATGGACCAGGGCACCTAAATGACTTCTGTAAACAGGACACCCTGTCTTCCAAAATTCCTTTCTGTTAGGGCTTCCTCAACACCTAGGAGTAACACACAGTGCCTCCTCTGATAATTAGTCCTTGCTGTCGCTCCAGGGCAGAAATGCTTGACACCTGGCCTAGAGGCCATCTGTGCTGGAGGACGCTGCCACGCACCCGCCCTCTTGAAGTTCTCTGATGACTGCAACTTACCTGGCCGGGATGCTCTGGCCGGGCAGCTCTTCGTGCCAGCCCAAGACCTTTAAGGAAAAGAAGAAAACAAAACAAAACAAAACAACTTACCACCTTGGCCCAGTCCAAGAACAAGTGAAAGCACACAGGCTGCCCAGAGGAACGAGGCGGGACCTCGCCGGTCGTTTTGCAGGCAGACAAATGCAGCGGTAAAAAAAGCCAGGGCCGAGCCACACATAATGCAAAACAGCCCGCCCCGCGCCCGCCGCCTGCCTGCTTTCCCGACGCGCGCTCGCGCCTCCCGGGCGCACCTCGGGGCCCGCTGGCCGAGTGTCGCTAGGACGTTTTCCGCAGGCCTAGCAGGCTGACCCCGCGGCTCGGAGCAAGCGGTGCAGGTAAGCGGGCCTGGGCACCGCTCGGCATCTCAGGGCCCCTGCGGCCCTCCCGGTTCGGCACGGCAGGTCCCGCGGTCTCCGCGAGAAGCACCTCCTTCGACGGCCAAGGGCCCCGGCGGCGATTGGAGAGAGGACTCTGCAAGGGCTCCGCAGCCTGCTCCGGGACAAAGAAAAGAACTTTTGTTTCTCTCCAGCCGGTGGGGCTTCTGCTGCATAAATCAGCTTAGTGAAGAGCCAAACACAATCAAACCCAAACAAAGCCCAAAGCTGGGGTGGGGGAAACCACCCTAATGTACATTCACTGGGTGATGCTGGATCTGTGGGAGGGGACGCCGGCGAGGTCGAGGGGAAAAAAGTCCATGGCGCATCAATCAGCGCAGTTTCTTCCACAGGTGGGCAGGGAGGCCAACGTCACTAGCTGCAGCTTTGCAGCCTTGCCTGCGGAGCAGCGGGCAAAGACAAGTCGGCAGCGTCCTGGCTGGCGAGGGAGGAAGCTCGGGATGCCAGCAACAGGGGGAGGCGACTCTGGGAGCTCCCTAGAAGCACCCACCGACTCCCGCAGGCACAGAGCGAGGCATCGCCGCTCCCTGCCTGGCGGGGAGTGGGGCCCGCGGCTGCGAGCGCAGAAGGGGAGGTTCCGCCGGGTGCCGGAGCCCGGCTACGCGGGGCGGGGGCTGCGTGCCCTAGTCCTTTCGGCCCCAGTGCGCGGCTCAGGCGTCCCGCAGTCCAGAGCCCGAGTTGCTGGCACGCTCTGGGGTGCACACGGCGAGGATGCAAGAGAGGCGAGGGCGGCGATGGGCGGGAGAGGGGTGGTCCTGCTCTGGCCCCCGGGGGGGCTCCAGACCTGCGGGTAGCCGGGTACACTCAGGGCAGAGAGTTGCTAAGAAACCTCCCCACGCTACCGGAGCGCCTAGGCTTGGCTGCCCGCAGGCGCGGCTGCAGCCCGGGCAGGAGCTGCAGTAACAGCTCGGAGCAGCGTGGGCGGGACATTGATGAGGCATGAAGTCACCACGGCCCACACTCGCTCTTTGTTTTGCTCACTCCAGCTCTTTTTTCTCCCCCTTGGCTCTGATAGTTGCCATTCCCATCGTTCACAAGAACTCCTGAAGCGTAGCCGCGAAACAGGAATGGCACGCCTCGTTCCCTTCTCCCTCCTCCCCCGAATCCTTGCACCCCAACGCTCGCGGGGGTGGTGGGAGACTCGCTCAGCGCCAGCAGCAGCTGCGAGCAAACCCCAATCTCTCAACCCCGCGCTGCTCGCCGCTTTGTTCGGAGATACTCACTGCCCGGCAGCTGCTGCATACAAAGTGGAGTCAAGGGACCTCCCCTGCCCCCAACGCCCTCTACTTAGCACTTTGCTTGCAGTTAGGAGCTCGTCCTCTGCCCCACCACAAGGCTGCCCCGGTCTCCCTAGCCTTTGGAGAGTTGGACCAGTCTGCAGGGGCTGTTCCCGGAGCGACCGGCCGAGATTTCTCGCTGCTCCTTCCCTACTCCAAACCTTAATCCTAGGCTGGACAGCCCTGTTTTTCCCCAGCGTCTGGTGGTGGCTCTGGGCTCTTGCAAGTTACAGTGGGTCTTTTGATCTTAAGCGTCACCTTCCCAGTAAACGGAACAAAGAAGTTACAGACAGCAGCTAAGTGGGGAGAGGGGAGCTAAGGAGAGAAGGTGGGAGGCGTTTCTGCCTGCTTGCAGCTCAGAAATTTAGGTGCAAGTAGGGTGCGGGTGTTATGCTGGGCAGCTGTCCGGGAAGCAGCGCGTCTCCTCGGGTCCTGTCATTACCACGCTAAGTCGAGGGAAGGAACTCAGTCCCCCGCATTGGAAACAAGACAGTGTTTCCAGTTCAACACAGTGATGGTTCTCTTTTCCCTCTAGGGGCAGGAGTGATTCCCAGTCCAGAGGTTTGACCTCTCATTTTAATACAACACCCGCCTCTTACAGGCAACAGACCAGTCCAGCCAGGTCAAGGTGAAATATGCGGGAGTTTCCCCCCTTCTTATTTAATAGTTTCCGTCTCCTTATTTGTAGTTAAAAAAAAAAAAAAAAAGGTAGGAGGCGTGCTCTCTCTCTTTTTCTTTCTGTTGACTGAGTGAATGGAAAGTACCTGGTTCATAAACCACAACATCGAAACTCCCCCTTTCAGGTGTGGACTGCACAGCGAGGTGCACAGAATTAGTTAAGCAAACCAGGAACCCAGCTAGAAAACTAAACGCGCCCTGGATCTACAAAGCAGGTCCCTTCGAGAGACCAAAGCCGTGATCCCAACCTTAGCAACATAATTCTACTACAGGTGATATACTCTAAATAAATAGAAATAAATCCAGCTCCGCCTTAATTTTTATTTTCTTTTCTTAGTTCCAAGTTCGAACAGTTATAGTTTTGTTTTTTGGTTGTCCTAAAGGAAAGACGTAAACATTAGTTAGGAAGGGTGTGAGGACTTGAAAATTTGAACACAAAGGTATCAGAGTCAATATCTGATTAGTGACTCTTCCATTGGGCAGCCTGTGTGTTTTCCAGGGGTTATGACACAGACCTACTGAATGCAGCCACCCTTGAGACGTGCAGTGCTCCAGTTAAAAAAAAAAAATTAAATCCCTCATTCCCGTAAGGGCATTGTCAGTACACTTTAAAGTGTCTATCACATAACCATTCCATGATATTCTAAAATACAACTCGTGATGCTGGGTTGTAAGTGGCAGTTACAGTAACAAATAACATATAAATGTATGCAAACAAGAAATGATGTAACTTTATGAAATTGATGAGGTATGCACTAATTTTTGTAACTCTATATTTTTAGGCGTTGATATATTATATATACTAATCCAGAAAAACCATGTAGCAAGAGGAATAAAATGAAGTTCAGAAATCTGTTTCGGGAAATTCTGAAGCCCTTTAGAAAGAAAGATTTCTACATTTTGTTACGTGAAATTCAAGCAAATATATGTCAGGTGCCAGTGCTATGGAGTTGTTGAAGAATAAGCACAATACCATTTATTACCACTTCTCAGTTGTAAAGAAGCTGTAACTCTGGTTGTTGAAATAAAATAAAATGAAATATCCTAGATGTGAGACTGACTCCTGCCAGTTATTTACAAACAAGTTATCTGCACATTTTGGGCTGTAAACATAAAAGTAAATTCTCCTGAAAGACTGTAAATCATCTTTGGGGTTTTCTTAAAGTAAATACAACTAGTGACCCAGGAACAAAAAGTTTGCTTGTTTCCAATAAATGTCACTGATCATCATAACTCATCCTTTTTCCTATAAGGAAATGTACAGCACATTTTAAAGAAATGCAGTATTGTTATCTTCGTTGTATTACCTGAAGAATTCCAATAAAGGAAAAGTGTTTCAGAAGATGGTGACTTAATTAATTTCTGTTTTCTATCATGTTCGGCTATCTTGCTTTGAAATTTCTGACAGCTAATTTTCATCATTTGTGGTAATGAGAGGAAATGAAATTCATAGATAGTCTAAAAATAACATTTTAGTTATTCATTCCAGGCTTCCTATCATTAGAGTCTTTGAGCTGAGTTACTAAAAAGTCATAAAATGAGATGACTTAAATTTCTTCCCTACTCCTTTAACCTTAATTTCTCACTAAGTCAGTTTATGGTAAGAATGAATAAGCTATAGATAGGTAGCAGGAGTGACGGAGACATTCAGACTATTTTTTAAGAAAGGATCTTGCTATCTCACTATGTTGCCCAAACTGGCCTTGAACTCCTGGTTCAAACTTGAACTCAAGCTATCCTCCCACCTCAACCTTGTGTGTAGCTGGGATTGTAGGTGTAAGACACCACATACAGCTGTGGCTATTAACATGTTAACTAGATTTGCCCAAATTATTGATCTGACAGTGGCACGTACAGACACGTTTGAAATTTAGTGTGTTTAAAATTTTTGAAGTTGGGATCAGAGACATTCAGTATGTTTTGGATATTCACAAATTATCTATGAGCTTTCCTGAGACATCTCAGAAGATGATTAATGGTCAGACCAGTGAGATATACTATTGTGACTATGACCTCTAGCTTCTTCTAATGATAAAGTACATAAGTTACTTGAAGATATTTTTCACTGAATTGTTAATAAGACAGTGTTTCTCATACTGTAGACTGAAGACTGCATACAACACAATCCCCCACAGAGTAATTCTGAGTTCTAATTCCTTGTCTCTATTCCAGGAGATTCTGAATTAGTAGATCTTGTATGGTGCTCGGCAATCTGCATTATACCAAGGCCCTTAAATGGTTTTTATATGCTCTGAAGTTTAAGAACCTCCTACTTTAATGGGTTAATGCAGAGACTTCTTAAAGGCTTCATGAGTGTTTAATAACAAAGATCAGTGTCAGGTGCAAATTCAAAGAAAAATGAACTGCTGGAGCCAATGTCTTTTGCCAAGATAGTTTATGGATGACTCAATCAGTGAGACATTAATGTTTTCTGAAACAAGACTGCCATGATTAAGCTTGGGAAATGCTGAATTAAAGTCAAATTAAATCCTTTACTAGAGGAATTCCCAGAAACTCAATAGACCAGCATGCCATTAGATTCTCCAAAGGAAGAACCCTTTATTCAGAGAACATCTCACAGATTAATCTTCCTTGAAGCATGCTGCAGAGCTAGCCCCATTTTACAAATGTGGAAACTGAGACAAACATTGACAAAGAAACCAATCTCACTTTTTCTTTCTTTCTTTCTTTCTTTTTTTTTTTTTTTTTCCCCAACCTCACTTTTTCAAGGGAATTCGTGAGCAGGCAGAAATCAGAGCTCTGATACTTCTCAATCATCTCATATTGTGATGACTTTTAGTTTCAAGTAAAGAGTCAGACTGTGGCTGTTCTAAGTAAAAAAGGAAATTATTGGCCAGGTGTGGTGGCTCACACCTGTAATCCCAGCACTTTGGGAGGCCAAGGCAGGAGAGTCACCTGAGGTCAGGAGTTCGAGACCAGCCCGGCCAACATGGCAAAACCCGTCTCTACTAAAAATGTAAAAATTAGCCTGGCATGGTGGTGTACGCCTGTAGTCCCAGCTATGCGGGAGGCTGAGGCATGAGAATTGCTTAAATCTCGGAGGTGGAGGTTGCGATGACCTGAAATTACACCACTGTACACCAGCCTGGGTGACAAAGTGATACTCTGCCTTAAAAAAAAAAAAAAAAGAAAATTATTGAAAGAAAATTGGGAGCTCACAGAATCAGCAGGAAGCTGGGAGACTAAGACTAACCAAGGCCAGAAAACATGGAGGCATAAGCAGTAGCAGGAAGTGTCTAACTCTTAAGAACAACTTTGAATCCTCCCTTTGCTTTGGATCACTTGCTCAAGATTCAAAATCCTTGTTGGGAATATCTGATTTTCAGAATTTTCATCATATGTTAGTACACCAGCTTTCTGGGTGTGGGAAAAGGAGGGGAGGGCTCCTGTCTTTGGCTTTCTTGGTAGAAAATATGGGTACTTTTGAATGAAATATTTTATCCATGCATAGTCTAATCATGTGCACAGAGCCTGTGTATGGTGTTATCCTTTTACAGCATGCAGTAAACTAATGCTTGTTTAGCCTTTATCTCATCATTAGAAAGATGATGTTTGCCCTGGCTCACTACTTCATTGCACACAACTGGAAGTCTGTGTGCTAGAAGTGGTAGGGAATGAACAAAATTCCCAGGTGCTGTCTTAACTGTGCACCAACCAAATGGGAAGTGAGGTATAAATGCCCCAGCTCCCTGTTTCTTGTATGAAGTCACTTTAGGCCTTGTGTTCTACACTATTTTGAACTAGTTTTAATTTTCAATCTATCATGGATTGGTAGTTAAATAACATAAAGTAAAATGAATTATTGGAAAAAATGGGTATCACTAAAATGTCAAATTTCTATAAAAGTTTCTTAGTACTTTTAATTTTTATACATTCTTTGTCCTGGGCCAGTCTCAACAGTAGAAGATGTACTAATGCCACACATTACATTAGGAATAATATTTGGCACCATTTTCCAAAGTTCCCCTGTATGACCAAGCTATACTTGGTCACAGTGATATTTGCATTCAAATATATCCTTCATTGGTTGTCTTTCCTTCCTTCATTTCCCTGTGACCCCTCAATATTTCCTGGTGTCAGCGTCTTCTTCTGGAGAAAACTAAATTAAGACAAGCAATAAATGTGACTGGAAACTTACTGCTGATGTGCCGCATGTATGAATTTAAATTCTTTTCTTGTCTAGCTATAAGACAACCACAGTGCAAAAAGCACATGGGCTTTGGAGTCTTAAGAAGTAAGTTTGAATCTGCTACCCAGTAGCTGTAGAATCCTAGGTAACTTATTTAATTTTCTGCAGCCTCAACTCATTTATGTGATGACTATATTAAAACTATCAAAATTACAAATTAAAATGAAGTATCACTACACTCCTATTAGAACAGCCAAAATCCAAAACACTGGTAATACCAAATGCTGATAAGGACATAGGGCACTCGGAGTCATCATCCCTGCTGGTGGGAATGCCACTTTGGAAGACAGTTCGGCAGTTTCTCACAAAACTAAATGATCCAGCAATTGTGCTCCTTGGTATTTACCCAAAGGAGTTGAAAACTATGTCTGCAAAACCTGCACATGAATATTGTGCCAATTTTATTCATAATTTCCCAAACTTGGAAGTAACCAAGATGTCCTCAGTAGGTAAGTAGATAAATAAATTGTGGTACATCCAGACAATAGAATATTACTCAGGATTAAAAATAAACGAATTATCAAGCCATGGGATGACTTGAAGGAAGCTTAAATGCATATTACTAAGTGAAGGACGCCAACCAAAAAGTCTAAATGCTGTTTGATTCCAACCCTGAGACATTTTGGAAAAGGCAATCTGATGCAGACAGTAAAAAGATAGTGTTTGCCTGGGACTGCGAGAAGGAGAGATGAATAGGTGGAGCATAGAAGATTTCTCGGGCAATGAAACTACTCTGTATGGTACTGCAGTGGTGGAATCATGCCATTATGCATTTGTCAAAACCCATGTAATGTACAATACTGAGTGAACCTTAATGTAAACTATGGACTCTGGGTGATAATCGTATGTCAATGTTGATTGATCGATTATAGCAGATGTGGGATGTTGATAGTGGCTAAGCCCATGTGGGGGCAGGGAGTATACTGGAACTCTGTACTTACCCCTTAATTTTGCTGTGAACTTAAAAGTGCTCTAAAAATTAAAGTCTATAAAATGCAAACACATGCTACACAAAACTACCCAGTAAAATAATTGTAAAAAATCAAAAGAGGTCATGAGCAAAACATGTTAGAATTCATCATATATTATCCCAAGGATTTTTGCAATGGTAATTAGGACTATTTTAATTTCATAATATAAACAACATTGAAAATACATGAATACTTATTTCAAGACTTGCATATTGTCATAAAAATAACATCAAATATCTTTGGTTTTGCTGAATACGTAACTTTTCCTTTTCTGGTAACTATACTATTCTTTACCCACGTGAATAGATATAGTGAGCATGTCTTTTTATAGAAGTCTGTAATCCTAGTATTCTTTATGACAATCTAGTTTTATGTCTCCTTAATCAAACAAAATTGTTCCACAATCTTTTTAGTCTGAAGTCATCTCTGTACAGTTTGATATACAACTGTATGAAAGCTTCACTTACTTGTATGTGCCAGAGACACATATATTTAATACTGCCTTTTATTTAAAATTTAACATGTTTACCCTAATATGTAGCTAGGGGGGTAAATGAATATGCAATAAGTATTAAGTATTACTTTATTGCTCAGATTTCTAAATGGACAGCAGTATAAAGGACCAACAGCTGGTTCTCTCAAATAGAGGTATCAGCAGACATTATAAAGACAACATTTCACCATTGACATAGTTCATCTGTTGAGCCACCGTGGAATGTGGACTGATTTGCACATCATTACACAGCTAAAGGCCTTTCTGAACTTCAATAACTCAGAGGGAACCCATGACTAAAATTCTCCCTTTCAGCATTTTCTCATGATCACATAGCCTCTGGAGAGTGAAGTCACTACAAAAGTTAAATTATTCTAATCAAATTCACATGGAGTTTTTATACTTGGAATACTGCCATTCTCAGCCCCCTTCTCCAATTTCAAAATTACTTCATGTTTCACCTTGAAGAATGTGACCTTTTAACATAGTGAGGAAATTCTTTGCATGTTAGGCACAGGATATTCAATTTAAACATTCATCTAATAAATATGTAAATATTTATTGAACATTTATTATGTGTAAAGTGATGGGCCCTATGGAAAACACAAGCATCAGTAGAACCCAATCCCTTTTCTGAAAGATGCTATCATCTGATTTGGAAATAATGTGTAATAATAAAAAAGATGACTAATTTGGTAAATTGTTAAAAGTAAGATAGCTCAGAAATAGAACCCAATATTAAAAGCAATTTAATATAATATAAAACTTGCTTCAAAAATCAATGAAGAGGGGATAAATAATAAATGAAGTTGGGACAATTATTAGCTACTTGAACAAAAACTTAAATCTAGAAACTTACTTTATATCAAAATACATTCATCATAAACTAAAGAACTTAGTGTAAAACTAGGAGACAATATAGGTCAGTACATTCTGGCATTGGCAATGAAAGTTCTTTCTACATGTAAAAATAATTTATCCAATTTAAAGAAAACAAATGGACACATTTGATGATACTTTTTTTAAACCTTAGGTATTTATAAATATTGCAGAAATGGGTGAAAACACATACCATAGAATATGATCATACAAATGTATAAGAAAACATTTAGTCTACAATAGATAAATGTGTAAAGAGGATAGAGAATACAGAGGTTTAAAGACATGGAAAAAGTTCAGCTTTACTGGTTATCAAAAAAATACTAATTTAAGAAATGAGATACTATTGTTACCCATCAAATGCTCAAAGACTTTAAAAAAATGACAGTATGTAGTGCTAGCTAGGTTAAAACAGGAACTCATTTATGGTGAAATTGCCAATTGGCTCTAACATTTTTTGCAATCAGTTGGCACTATGTAATAAAATCTTGAAAATATTTGAAATACTAATCCCATATCTGGGAATTCAGTCCTTTAAAGGTTCAGAAATATAAGAAATGTATTTATAAAGATCTGCTCTTCAGTATGACGTACAATTGCAACAACAACAAAAAAAGAAAACAGTATTTTTGGCCATTTGAACCCTTTTCAAGCTAAAGTAGCAGGGAAGTTTACCAAGATTTTAAGTGTATCCCAGGTATCACTGTTCCCTCTTACAGATGTATGCTAGACAACCCCTGTCTTTCATTAGTTTACAAATTATATTAATCCCATCTTAGTCAAGCATCTAAATCTTTTCTGTTCTCTTTACCCTCTTTACTCCTTAGTAAAACTTCTTAGTTCAGGCTTTTTTTTTTTTTTTTTTTTTTTCTGGGAACTCTTAGCCCTCCTTTCTCCACAGTGGTAGGAGAGTTTTCCTTTGGAGACACAAATATAAACTGTTTGTCCTCTTCTTAAACCCTTCTATGGTTCATTTAATGCCACTTTCCAACCTTTCTCCTAGGCCGTGAAGAGACCTTTAACATCAGCTATGAAACTTTGGACACTCTGGCCCCAAATCACATTCCCAGTACCCTTTTCTGTGAAATCCTCTGCCCTTTCTCAACTCTGTTTACCCTAGGCTCTTCAGAAGAGAATCCTGGTTTTCTACAAGCACTTTCACTTGCCTTTTCATAGGCGTCATTCTCAGCCAGACATGTTTTTTTCCCCACTTTTTTTTTTTTTTTCCTCATTTGTCCTACTTGATTGTCAAGCATCATTTCTATTGCCACTTCTGCAAGGTCTTTTCAAATTCTTCTGGGCATGATTTACAATGTCTTTCCTTTTAAGTCATTAAATATTTTCTCATTAAAAAAGTAATATGTTTTAATTATAGAAAACTTACTACATTTTCATGATGAATCTTATTTGCTTTATTTTTATGTACCTGATAAATCATACTAAATTTATCTTTTTTTGTTGTACTTTTTATGATTATCTTTCTATGTTACATATTATTCCATAGTGGCTGTGGTGCCTAGTATACTTAAATATGCTCTGTGATTGCGCCAGATTCTTGGCAGTGAAATATATTTGGTGTACTTAAATTGGGCAATTTGAGGAGAATTTTCTAATGGAATAGGGTGTTCGTGACAGCACAGTATCCCTGAGTTAGAGACAGTGTGCATTGGTGCAGGGCGCAGAACAGAATGCATCACTATCCCTAGCCTTCCAAAGACAAGAGAAGCATATATTACTGAACCTAAGGGAGATTGAGTTATGTGAAGAGGGCCATGTGAAAGGCTGTTTTACCATTTTACCTTTGTTCAAGAATGGTGGCCAGCCTGAGGCTATCTGCCGAAAGGGGACAGGGAAAATAACTACTCCTACTTCATTCTTCTTCTCATCTTCAATTTCTATCAAGACATACCATTAGTAAAGTTCATTCCAAAGCCAGAAGTTAGTGGAGCCACAGTCAGAGTCTTAGGAAGGATAGCCTCTCATGACGGAGGACAATTGGAGAGAGAAGCTGGTGGGGTAAACAGAAGACAACTGGCAAACATCAATGTTGGAGTGTGTTCTGTTTATAGTTTTTGGCCATTTTATTAATAAACATATTTGCATGCCTCTTTATCCAAATTTTTTAATATTTAGGATTCTTTTCTTAGGAAAAGTTCCTAAGGTAAAATTACTGGGTCAAAGGTTAGATACATTCTCAAGACTCCTAACACTTACTGTCAAATAGCTTTGCTTTTCCAAAAGATTGTACAAATTCATCCTCCAACCAGAAAACTATGAAAGTATTTTTTCATTATATTTTAAACCCTGGGGAATGTAACCCTCAGGAAAAACTTTCTGACAACGAGTAAGAAGGAAAGGGTGGGTGTGGTTGGTTTGGTTGGGAGGATAGTTGCTAGTCTGTAGGTAGAAGAAGACAGGGCCAAAAAAAGACCCAAAGAAATAAGAACTAAAGGACTTGATGAGATGCTTTGTCCAGTTAAGATCGCAATGCTGGGGATGGATTGTGTACTTTGAAATGGCTTTCTAAGTCAGGCTTCCAGCAGGAAACAGAAAGCAGACAAACTGAGTAGTTGAGGCCTGTAGGGAAGGTTTTAAGAAAAGGAACAACCGGTGGTGTATTCCTCTGAGACTTATAATAGTGGGGAAGCTTAGCATCCCTGGCTTGGAGGAACAGTAAAAGACAATATTTCAAGGGACACATACATACACTCGCACATGGGGAATGGGGGGCTGTGTAAGGAGGACCTCCAAATAGGAAGAAGGGATTAAATCAATGGACCAGCAGGGGGAAAGCAAGGGCAAATAAATGCCCCGACTTTCATTTCTCTCCACTCTCCAAACTCCTGCCAGTGCTCCCAGATGGGCCAAACTCAATGGAAGTTAGAGGTAAAGTAGTCCTTTAATGCAATCTATACCAGCCAGCTTCCTGGGGGCACAGAGTGGATAGAGAAGGAAACTGGATGGACAAATGGAAAATATCCAACAGATTTAAGTTTAAAGGATATCAGATGGCCAAGGGAAAAGAGATTGGTAGCCATAATCTATCTCGGGAAGGTTAGCAAAAGAAATACAAAAATTGCTACTTAGTCTAAATTTTACGTATTTGATTAATCACTAAGTGTTTGTATTTTTGCTAACTAAGGTCTCTTTGCTCCCATATATACTCCTAATTTTTCACTTGGACTCTTTGGATCTTCTTGATTGACTGGAAAACGCAAGTCCCAGAATCAAATACAAAGAATGAAAGTGAAGGAAGAGAAACAAAGGCCACTGCGTAGTTCTAAAACCCTGTCGTGGAGACTAGCAAACTGGCAGCCCATGGACCAAACGTGACCAGTAGATGTGTATTTGGCCCTCATAGCATCATTCCACAGAGTGGTTTAAAAATTAATACATATTGGCTGGGCGCGGTGGCTCACGCCTGTAATTCCAGCACTTTGGGAGGCCAAGGTGGGTAGATCACGAGGTCCGGAGATCGAGACCATCCTGGCTAACACGGTGAAACCCCGTCTCTACTAAAAATACAAAAAAATTAGCAGGGCCTGGTGGCGGGCGCCTGTAGTCCCAGCTACTCAGGAGGCTGAGGCAGGAGAATGGCGTGAACCTGGGAGGCGGAGCTTGCAGTGAGCCGAGATTGCGCCACTGCACTCCAGCCTGGGCGACAGAGTGAGACTCTGTCTCAAAAAAAAAAAAAAAAAAAAAAAAAAAAAAAAAAATTTTGTGTAAAACTTAAAAATCAGGATGTTTCATAAAATCCTACTTTCAGCATCTCTTAATCAGGATATTGGGCACAACTGGGTCTGCATTTCTTCAAGGCAATGAGCTGGAGCTGTTTATCTTCCACCCACTTAAGAAGGGGTCCGAGCTCTCCAGTTTGCTACAACCCTTATCACTCTGTTGTCTCCTTAAGAGTCAGTTACCGTTTTTCTTTTTTTTTTTTTGAACATGTTCCTACTTTTCATGTACCCAGGCTGAGTTCACTGATGTATGTTATGTGCCCAACTCCTACAGGCATTTAAGTTTGTGATCCCTGCACAGTGGCTCATGGACAAAGGGAGCAGTGCCCAGCCTCTGATTCTTTATTTCCTTAGATCAACTCAGCATTTAGCATCAATTCAGCAGGAATTACATTATCGTCAATGAAATGTGCCATCACGAAAATTTCTAACAACCTCTCTGTAATTCCTTTGGCCAAATAATGATTGCCTGTTATCTGATCTGTGTCCTAGCTCTTACCAGTTTCCATCATACCTCTTAACTCTGTATTTTATTCAGCCTACAGGAAGAAGTTTCAAGTTATAATAGCTTCTCTCCTGTTACATTAGATTGACTTTCATAAAACTGAAAGTTTCCTATCTTTTGAGAACTCTCTTTTCCTTGATGTTCAATTGATTTTGAATCCTCCAAATATACTCTGTTGTAGCTCTATAAGACTGACAGTTTCTGATTTTCAGGTGTTATTTATTGAATTACTGGTTTGACTGAGAGAAAAACTTGCATTTCTTCTGGTTACTAAATTTTACTGAATCCTGTTATGACACCTGTTTTTAACTTACCCACTTGGGCCGAACCTAGCAATATCTTCCTGATGCTCATTATTGCCTCAACTTTTTTGTTTCTTTCTTTTTGAGAAGGAGTTTTGCTCTTGTTGCCCAGGCTGGAATGCAATGGCGCAATCTCAGCTCACTGCAACCTCTGCCTCCCGGGTTCAAGCGATTCTCCTGCCTCAGCCTCCTGAGTAGCTGGGAATACAGGCACGCACCACCACACCCGGCTAATTTTGTATCTTTAGTAGAGATGGGGTTTCACCATGTTGGCCAGGCTGGTCTAGAATTCCTGACCTCAGGTGATCCACCCGCCTCGGCCTCCCAAAGTGCTGGGATCACAGGTATGAGCCAGCGTGCCCGGCCTATTGCCTCAACTTTTATCAAAAAAAGTCCTACAGTCCTAGGTCTTGTCCAGTTGGTTTTTGGTCTCAAAACTAAGTAAGAATATGACTTTTCATCATGGACACTGAGGACTGTATTAGAGAGGTGCTCAAGAAATGATGTACACACAACTGGGCAAAATCAAGTTCTGTTGTTTATAGAAAGTGTTAAGTAAGACATTAAGCCTAGTACCTTTAAGAAACCATGAAAAATGCTCTTTAGAATATTAGAAAGGTTATAAGATAACAGTATTTTGAAGAGCTTAAGGCGTCAGTTAAAATTATTTTAGATACTCTGTTTGACAGCAAACAATGTGTCTCTAGAAAAGGGAGATAAATAATAACTAGAAGCATAATTGCCATATAGCCATCCTTTAGAAGGATACCTGAGCTCAAAACCCATTCCAAACACCTTACTCTGTCTTGGTAAAATGGTTTTAGTGATAAGTCAAGGAGTAATGGAGAAAAACTAATATATACTGGAAAAGATAATTTAGAAGTGGTCTGAGGAAATTCAGATGGAGACATCCAGAAGGCAGTTGGAAATATAGTTCTGAAACTTAAAAAGGGAAGTATGCGCTGTCATTATAGATTTGAGAGTGAAAATATGCTCATTCTTTAAATACATCTTATGTGCCACGGACTAGGCAAAGCATTTTCTATTCATTGTATCTTTTAGTCCCCAAAGGTAATTATGATCCCAGTACTATTATTATCACTGTTTTTTAGAGGAAGAAACTGAGTTACAAGGGTAAAGTAATATGCACAAGATCACATTGTGGGTTTAGGTGGGCTTAAATCCAAATGGTGGGCTTAGGATTTAAACCCAGGCAATGCTAGTCAAGAACCTATGCTCACAATTATGATTGCCTTCCAGCACAGATGGCACTTACTCTGTACACTTAGCACTCAAAACTATTACAGATATTCAGCTTTCTCTGTTGTTGATAATGAGCATAAATATGACATTAAGGATTCTTTCTGCCTTTGGCTTTAATGGGAAAGAGTTATAAAGTTATAATTTGATAATTATTGAGAAATTTATTAAATTGGTGTTTTCCTTCAATGACTGGATTTTGAAAACAAAACATAGTTTTGATTTTTTTCTTTTTACCACAAATGTAATAACATGTTCAGAAATTTCATTGTCATGATAAAATAACACATTTTACTGAGGTAATTATTATAATAACAGGCTATTTCACGTTTTTTCCTCTCCACCCAAGTCATTTTTGTTTTTAGTGAGCCGACTTTTATCTGCTTCGCATCTGAGGCAGATGGCAGGACAGTTGCCTAACTGCTGTTTTTTTTTTTTTTTTTTTTTTTTTTTTGGTTGGGGAGCGAGGTTAAGTCCTGTGCAGAGAGAGAGAGATAAACCTCAGCAAAATAACTTACTATTAGTAAACTATTGTCATCATCTTGAACTATGTAAATATATAAATTATTTGATTTGGCTTGACACTCCAGTAGTAAAATTCTAAGAATATTGAATAATGTTTTTATATCCATCTTAGGTAATTAATGGAAAATCTAGTAAACAGAGCTTATTTCATAGGTGAAGAGGTGCACAGCAGACTGAACTTATTATGACAGAATTGTTTAGCATTTACTAAAAAATGGTACTACTTAGTGGCTTGACAAGAATCAATTAATTCTTAAGGTTTGCTTCCATCCCAAATAAGTGCACTAGAATGAAGGAGGAGTCCGGCTCAGGTCTTTTTCTTGCCAGAATATGGCAGACTAAGAGCAGAGGACTATGTAAGGCAGAGGGTTTCAGCAGGGGAACGGAGCCAACAGAATTACCCACTGGGATTTTTGAATTTTGTTTTCTAGATTTCCCCAGTCTCCCCTTTGTGACCTAACCTGGAACAGGTTAGGAGTCACAGTCTCCAGGTGAGAAGTGGCCAGTGCCTCAGTTCTCATGCTTAGCTCCTCATTAAAATAACCTAAGAAGCTTTTAAAAAATACTAGCATCCAGTATTTTTAAAATCAGAATCGCCAGAGTTGGCAATTGAGCAGTGATATTTGAAAAAAAAAACAAAACAAAACAAACCAAGCAAACTAACAAAAAAACCTTACCAACTTATTCTAATTTGTAGCCATGGTTGAACACCACAAGCTCACTTGTTTTAGTCCATTTAGGCTGCTATAACAAAAATCCTTAGCCTGGATAATTTATAAACAACAGGTTTTATTTCCCATAGTTCTGAAGCCTGAAAAATTCAAGATGAACATGCCAGCTGATTCAGTCTGGTGACGGCCCGCTTCTCATAGATGGTGCCCTTTCACTCTATCCTTGCATGGTGGAAGAGGAAAAAAAAGGCTCCTTCAAGCCTCTTTTAAAAGAGTACTAATCCCACTCATGGGAGCCCTCATGACCTAATCTCATCTCAGAGGCCCCACCTCCTAATACCGTCACATTGTGGATTAGATTTCAGCATATGAATTCTGGAGGGACACAAACATCTAGGCTGTAGCAAGAGTATAGGTTGAAAATCCTGATATTCTAACCTCCCCTTCCCCCAGCACACACTATTTCTTTAATTCCTGGTTGAGAACCTTCAACCTACATGATGATGAAGACACTCGTGAAAACTGAGTACCTCACTGCTGGGGACCAGAGCTAGGTCAGAGTCTCTCAACCTTGGCACCATTTAGGCTTGACAGTTCTTTGTTGCAGGGAAGGGGTCATGCGTGGATTGTGGGATGTTTAGCCACACCTCTAGCTTCTACCCCTTTAGATACAAGTTGTACCCTTTCCCCCAGTTGTGACAACCATTAAATGTCTCCAGACATTGCCAAGCAAAATCTCTCCTGATTCAGAACTGCAGACTTAGCCAATTAGCTAAAGCAGAACCCAGTAAGTCAGTCTGGGCTGGGGGTGGATCTGGCTGGATAGAATATGAAATCCTTAAATGCAAACTGGAATGCATGAAGGTTTACGTGGGGCTTTACATTTTGTCTGAAGAAGATGTGGAAGCATTTGGAATTTGTTCTGTTATTTATTGCTATGTAACAAACCACTATAACATTTAGTGGCTCAGAACAGTGACAACATAAATTTCATTCACAAATCTGAAATTTGACCAAGGTTGGGTGAAAGAGCTTGTCTTTTGTCTACTGGGGTGGCCCAAAAGCTGGGGGCTAGAATTATCTAAAGTCTTACTCACATAGTGGTTAAAGGCTGGCTGTCAATGGAGAGTTCAACTGGATCCATGACTGAAAGACCTACATGTGGCCTTTTCATGTGGCTGCTTGGCTTTCTCACAGCATGGTGGCTGGTTTCCTAGGGCCAGCACCCCAAGGGAGCCAGAAGGAAGCTGTATTGCATTTTATGAATTGGTCTTAGAAGTCACATAGCGTCACTTCTACTGCAGTCAAAAGTTCACCCAGGTCTAAGAAGAGGTAACATAAATCCCATCATTTGGTGGAGAGATGTCAGTGTCACTTTGGAAAATACAATCTACTACAAAGTTGAAAAAGCAGATCCCACAGGATTGCTTACCTGGGGTCTACCACAGTGCTATCCAGGATTGCTCAAAGGAACACCTGTGTCAATCAGCTGGGGTATATTCATTTGAAATGCCCATTTCTGAACCTTTCTTTCAAGGATTTTCATTTGGCAAGTCAGCCATGGACATCTGGTGTTTGATTTTTCAACAAATCCTCAAAATAATTTTTATTCATGTTCAGAATGTTTTTTCTTTATACTGATGCTTTAATCATTTACACATTTTCAGTACACATTTCCACATTTTCTTCCATGAAACAAGGTGGTGATACAGAGATAGCTTTGAGTAATACAGCTGTTTGGAAGAGCTACTTCAAATATTGCCTTTGGATTTGTAAAATGCACACATTACTTGTCAAAAGACACTTTGAAAGCAGTGTTGCTGACTGAGTTTCTGTGGACATTTGATCTGTTTTTGTTTCCATGCCATGTCAAAATGAAAAAAGAAAAGAGATAACATTGTAGTCTGAGTCAAGACACTTGAAATTATTTTTTGGGTCAAATTTTATACGCTTTTATGAGACACATAAATTCTACTTTTGGGGTCAAATTTTACATGCTTTTATGTTACATTTGAAAACTATAGGCATCAAATGAAAAGTCAACATTTATGATGATGTAGCTGAAGTTGTATCACAAGGAAGGATTCTTTGTAGAAACTTAAAAATGATAATGTATATGGTAATGCGGATTCACTTTTCAAGGGGAATTATGAAACTGTGGGAAATAACATGCTAGTGTAGGGAGATTTCCCTGACTTACATGTTGCTGATTTAGCAGCTTCAATGGCCAAAACTATACTTGAGAAAGCAGAGTGTAAAAAGGCCTCCGTGCAATCAAAATAGAATGCAAAATTTCATAGCCTTTATTTGGAGTCTTTTTCTATAAACTTGCATGGATTTCTGACAGCAGGATTCCCAGCTTACAGCCAAGGTAAAGCAGTGTGTTAGAATGAGTCAGAAGTTGAGAACTACAGTCAGGCACAATAAGAACTATGGGAAACTGAGGCAACAAAATAAAAATGTAGTGATTTCAAAGCAAGGTAGTTTTCAGTTTTCAGAGTAGGGGAAACTCAGTTTTACATCTCACTGTTTTAGCCATACTACATACTGTAGAGGTATGTTTCATATATGTTTCTTCACAATAAGTCTGAGTTTTTGCTTAACTATTTTGAATATATTCTGTTTGAAAGATTAAGGACAATATTGAACGAATTTTAGAAAATAATTATTTCAAGGTCGTTAAAGTAAAATAAGCTTTGATGTTTTTAATAGACACACTTCCATTATTTATAAAATTAGTTTTGTGGACGATTTCATTTGCAGAAGATACTAGATAATAAGTGTTTCTTGAAGTGCAAATTGGTCATTCTATTAAGATATTTTCTTTAAATTTTAAAAAACTAAATTAAAAGCTTGAGTGTGATATAAAATCTTATATGGAAAACTATATCAGCTTTTCAAAGTTATGTCAGCAAATGCTAGCAAGCTGGGAAGGAGCAGCAGAACCACAGGGTCATCTGATCTACCACCAAGGCCTCACTCCAAAATTCATCACAAATGTGATCACTTGTTTTGGCCTCCACTGCTACCACTTTGTCCATGTCACCATCACCATCATCGCTCCAATCTGTACTTCTGTGATAGACTTCTATCTCCCTTTTCTCTTGGCTGCCTCTAATTCCTTCTTCAGGCAGCCAACAGATCAATTTACTTCCTTTTTTAACTACTATCATGGCTTTCCATCTCTTTCAAATAAAACCCCAAGTCCTTACCATAGCTTTCAAGGCCTTGCATGATTTGGTTCCTGCTTACTTCTCTAATCCCATCCATGACACTCCCCTTGGCTCACTCTGCTTTAGTTCCCTTGGCCCTCTGTTAGTATTTGTCCTTTGCACACACAATTTCCTCCACCTCTTCCTCTCTATTCTTGGTAGAGCTGGCTATTTATTCTTCAGGTCCCAGTTTAAAAACTGTCTCCTATGAGAGGCCTTTCTTGACTTAACTACCTATTGTTGGTCTGTGTCTCCCCAGAGACATAATATCTCTATTATGATATGGTATTCAGTTCCTTTGTAGCCAGTATTTTTATGTGTTTTACCTATTTTTTTGTTCATTTTCTGTTTCCTTCACAAGATCTATGGTGGAAAAGACCAGTCCACTTTATTGAACTCTGATAATGATGGGTGCCTGGCACATAGTAGGTGCCTAGTAAATATTTTTTGAATTAATAAAATCATGAATGGTGTTCTATAAATAAATCAAGGGTAAGTACATGGAATATATGTTGGAAAGTGCATGCGCTAATGCAACTCGTCTATATGTTTAACAAGAATTCGGGTGATTCATAGATGCTGTATCCATAAGAGCTTTGAAATGAGAAGTTTGTAGAGTTCGTAACTGATTTTCCCTATGATATCGTAAATCCATTCTCCAAAGTTGACTTTGTCAGAGTCCAAGTAAGGTGTTGAAGATATTTAGCTTGATTCAATCAAGTGCTTTTTAGGAGGAGAATAAAGGGAGTGATAACAGGATATGGAGCAAGAATCATTAATTATAGTATCTCATTTACTTTCAAGCATAATGAAGAAGTTATATCTGTTAATGTTCTTGTTGGAATTTGAGGAGTTTTCTGTTACATTACGCTCAACAGTGGTTCAGTAAACATGAGTTTAATTAAATTTCTTTCATTATGGGCCTAGGCGTGGGGGTGATGCATAATAAGAACACACTATTTCTTAAATGCATGAAAAATTTTCTGACCGTTTAAAAGAACCTTGTTTAAATTGTTTTTTTTGTGTGTGTTGAATGAATTGAAAAGTAGACATAATTATATCTGCTGTCAATTTAAATACATAAAGGTGAAAAAACATACTTGAAAAAGTCTTTTTACCCTGTACTTACGTAGAAACATGCGATGACAAGACAATTTTATTCTAAAAGGAATGCATAGTAGGTCTCATGTAAAATAAAACAAGAAAGAAACCTTTAGGTGGCGGCCAAGAGCTATGATTATGAATTCCTTAGCCTGTTTTTATGAGAATTTATGATCTTGTTTGAAAGTGGTCATGTAAAACGGGCTATTTAAACCACAATAATTCAGTTCAAAGCAAACACAAGGACAAAATTAGGCCTGGGAAGGAACTAGATTTGAATGTTAATATCATCAAATAATTAATCAAATTTTAATTTTGATTTGATTTGACAGTTGGTATCTTGATTATGATTAGTAGTTAGAGACCCAGTTCTGGGAAGACAATGGTATTTGATATTGAGTTACAGGATTAATTATTCTTAGCACTTAAGTAGTTGTTTTAATCTTCACATAAATCATCTTTAAACAAAATGGTAGCTTTTTAAGAACTCAAAGAGTGTTATAAAGATGTCAAAACTGTCCAGATGCTTATTGTGCAATTGAAAGCTCCATTCAAAGTTGACACAGGCCCCAGAAGAAAGGTCAATTATCTAACTCACTTTTGCAACATCTGGCAGAAACTATGACTTGTTGGAGTACCAGTGTGTTCTTCTTCTCCTTTTTTATTGCTCTCTGAAATGAAAGTTTATGATTATATCTGCCATGTGCCCCTTTCAGTTCTAGAAAAAAAGAACAGGATAAAATGTTTTTTAAAAGGCATTATGATTTTGTGATGACATGCACTCGTTTCAACTCCTTGTTTGCTCTTTTCATCAGTATGCATTAATCTACTCAAAAAGTTTTAGGCATCACTATTAGATATTGTTTTAGAGTAATGTTTATGTAAAAATTTTCTCATTAACCATTAATTCTGTTAGCATTTAGATTCATGATACACTTTTTGATAAGGCTTTTGGGCAACACAGACTAAATTTGGTAGTTGCTTCTAATTAGTCAGGCCTTTTTTGAAGTGTTTCTAGTTCAATTCTTGTCACCTTAAGTAGTACACATTTAGCAATGGCTGTATACACACCCAGCGTCATAGAGGATCGAAAACAAAGTAAACGACAAACTCGCTACACAAGGAGTTGACAAGCTCTCTACATGCAGCAAGAGAACAGAAACAAACTAAAATAATATATTAAAAACCACACATTGGTGTTGAGTAATAAAAAATAAGAAAAGAGAAAGTGTGGGTTGATAGTAATAAAGAAGACCTCCATAGAGAAGATGAATAAACTAGTGAAGTTTCCCAATACATTAATGGGAAAATAAAGATTTTAATTCTTAAGAAACTCTAGTTCTGTTATTTAATGTCAATATTCCAAAATTGTACTTTCACAATATAGATGCCAGAGTAGCATGAAACAGCTCCTTTTCTAAATATTTTCCACCACATTAATCAATGAAGATGGTGACATCCTCTCTCCAAAAAACCTACTGAGTATGTTGCTGGATTACACAGCAAGTTGCCCACAGAATTATCTCGAAATTATTTCTGTCCTCTAGTAATTTACAATACAAAATTGTCTAGGAAGAAAATTAGGCTGAAAACTTAGAAGGTTGTATCTATGAAATCATGTGATAGAAATGTAATGTTTTCTATGTCGCCATGAATGGTTTTAAAACGATATTCCCAAGGTCAGGGGTCAGGAGAGCCATCTCTAATCCTGAATCTTAGGGTATATATATATAGTGACAAAATTGTGGTAAGGAGTCATTATTTCTGTGGAGGCTTTTTCCTTCTCTATGAAACCAAAGAGGAGAACCAGAAGATCTCTAAGTGTCCCCTCAACCCAAAAATGTTACATTTTATACTTTTACAGAGTAAAGCAAGACTTCATTCAACATTGTCAAAGCAGAAATTTTTTTTCCATCTGGTGAGTAAACTCATGGCATAGTTGCAGTGGGAATTGCAAAATGAATCCCATGAAGCCCGACACATAGGTGAGAATGGCTCCCTAGCAATGCTCAACCTACATGATTGTGTGTGTTGGCTCTATAATCACAGCAATAAAAAAAGAAGATACAGAGTTTCTCTCAACTAAAATTTTGCATAATGGTGGTTAGTTTTAAGTCAACTACACTGTCCCCAGAAAACCTGGAGTCTTTAATCAAGGTCAAAACTGTTAAATGCAAAACAGTAAACTAAGAAAAACACAAAGAACTGATTTTCTTGTAGGTAAAATTTACCAAGTCGGTAAGTGCTATGAAACCAGTATATATTATGGTGTGTCAATATTTTTTTCATAAACTACAAGACTGAACATTTATAAAAAATTCTAAAATAGTAGATGAGTGTGTCTTCTTAGCACTTAATAAATGTAACATGAATTAAAATTTAACTTCAAATATGCCAAAAGCATAAAGAATCTGCCACTATGCAAAAGGACTTAGTAAACATGTATATAGCCATGAAAAATTCAGATATTAGAATTTATATCTCTTTAGTTCAAAGCAATGCATTTAAATCTCAGTGGACCATTTACCTTCCCATGCAATCTACTACTGCACACTTTTGAAAATTAGATGAAAGTCAATAAAAGAAAGATGAACATCCAATTCCCAAAACTTAAAAAAAAAAAAATCAATTCAAAATGTATGCCTATTTGATGATAGGAGATTAGAGAAAACCTCCGTATTGTGAAAGCTTTCTTTATTCTATTTTTCATATGTAATAAGCAGTATAAAATGATGGACATGTCTCCTGTCTCCAATATCACACAAAAATAAGTAAGAGAAAAAATTTTTCTGTTCCATCTCCCTGCAATAATCACTTCAGAAACCACAACTAATCTTGGGATATACCATTATTCTGCTGCTTGCTAGTGGACCATAAAATGTAAGAAAGTTATTTTTCTCTTGAGTGGCAGCAATTCAGCAGGATAGACTTGCCGATTTGAGTCTCACTCTTCACTACTTGATTGGGGTGAATGATGTCTGATGTAGACAAGTATGTGAGATGGCAGATCTCATTGATATTACTCCCTGTGAACCTACAAATGGGACAGATATTTATTTATTCATTTGTTTATTTATTTATTTTTAAAGGCAGTCTATTTAGAATGCTGTTAATTTCTAAGGTAACTTTTTCTTCACCTTTTACTATATTAAAGAAATACTTAAAATCGCTTTAATCATAATCGTTTGCATGAAGTCAGTGGGACTGGGATTTAAACAACTAGGGAAATATAATACACAGAAGGACTGAGAAAAGAATGTCATCCAGAAACTACATATATATATATATATATTTGTTTTAAAGTTGGAGCAAAATGCCGAACTTCTGACAGAGGGGCTGCAAAGAGAAGAAGAAAAGGTGGTCAGAATGAATATAAACTAAAGGTAAATAAGAAGAATGAAAGTCAGGACAATACAAAAATGGCTAAAGATTGACGTGGGAAGAGCGTAATGCACAAATGCACCAAAGTGAAGCTGGAGAAAAAAATGATGAAATGTAGAACAGGAACAGCAGCAGAGAATCGAAAAAAGGAGGTCAGAAAAGCACAAAGAAGGCTGAAGAACAGCAAACAAAGAAGAAGTATCAAATGGAAAGGGAGCAAGTGTCTAGATTATAAAGTGGGGGGGAGAAAACATCAACAGCCGGGAGGGAGGGCGGCAGCAGAGTGAAGAGCCAGAGCCGCGGGAGGAGCCCAGTCATTTTGCTTTGTCTTCTACAAGTGGAGTTTATGCCACTTGACTGGAGCTTGCAAATGGATGTGAATTAGTTTACTGGCATTCAAAATCCTGCTGTAACGTTGTTAGGAATTTGGCATGGTAGTGTTAGCCTTAAGAAAGGCTATCGACTTTCCTCACATTAAACCAAAGCAGCTGAATTTACATCCTTTTGCAGCTTTCAAGCTTTTTTCAAATGGCATAATCTGGCAATAGCTAGGCTTGAAAAATTCTGGGCATTAAAATAAGCAAAAGAATCTGTTTTCATTAAAGATAATCTTATACTCATTTGCTCACATTCTTATTGCTTTAGTTTATAGTTATTTTTAAAAAATCAAGTTTACTT
>NW_016805188.1:357474-376315 GCF_001698545.2 Rhinopithecus bieti | reverse complement strand
TTTTTTTTTTTTTTTTTTTTTTTTTTTTTTGAGACAGAGTCTCGCTTTGTAGCGCAGGCTGGAGTGCAGTGGCGCGATCTCAGCTCACTGCAAGCTCCGCCTCCCAGGTTCACGCCGTTCTCCTGCCTCAGTCTCCCAAGTAGCTGGGACTACAGGCACCCACCATCACGCCCGGCTAATTTTTTGTATTTTTAGTAGAGACAGGGTTTCACCGTGTTAGCCAGGATGGTCTCAATCTCCTGACCTCGTGATCCACCCGCCTCAGCCTCCCAAAGAGCTGGGATTACAGGCGTGAGCCACCGCGCCTGGCAGTACTTTTAAAATTGCTTTTGAGAAAAAAAAAAAAAAAAAAAAGGTCTCCTTAAAGTTGCAAATAATGACACCGACACCAAGAATGATTTGTTACACAGCAGGTCAAAGTAAATCAGTAGTCTCTTAATTTTGAACTGGAACTAGAAACCTAGGTATATTTTCTGTTCTTCTGTTTTCTCCTCCTCCTTAATAGCCTCTGAGTGAACTATCTACTGAGTGAAGTTTTATGTCTTCAAGTTCAACCCTGATTAGGTGTTCACTTTTTTTTCTCCATGGGAACAAACACGTTACCATGGGAACTGGGCAGCACAAAATATAAACAGTACTGAAAGCTTTTAGGAAGAACCATGCTTATAGCACAATGTTAACTATACAATGCAAGTGCTAGCTGGGCATTCCAATACCTGGCATATTATGGCATCTCAAAAAGAATAACTTGATCCTGTGCCTTGTCGAATGTTGGAAAAATAAATAAAAGGAAACTATACTGTTTTCTCATTAGAGAAAGTGCAAAAGTTTGTTTTCATTAAAAAAGTTAAAACCCACAAAACATATTGTGGTGATTATTTGCATTGACTTAAAAGATACACTTAAGTTTCTCTATATGATGAGCGCTTTTTGCACACTGACATTATCTTACATACCATATCTGCTTTGACATATGCTGGGTCTTAAGTCAGGGAAAAAGAAGTAAGAAAGAACAAAGAGGTTAGGACTAAGGGTCTAAAAGTCGGGTGAGTCACCAGCATTCCAAATCATTACATCCAGGGTAGTGGAACTGCGTTTCTGGGCCAGGAATGATTTATCAGGGGTTGGAATGTGGTGGGGAGGATATAACAATAGGAATTGCAGGCAATGTTATGGCTTTAGTGCTAGGCAAGAGAAGGATAGGGCCCATTCAGTTGGAAGCAAAGATCCAGCCAGTGTCTAGGGAATGGAGTGTGAAGTTAAAGGCCAAATACTAGCCATGAGGCAGGGCCCCTGTTCAACAAGTGATGGTTTAGCTTAGGGTGTGGAGTGGAGGATGCCTACAAGGACAGACACCCAAAAGTGAAGTTCAGGTAACAGCATTGTTGGATAGCGGAGTGGCTGCAGCTTGCTGACACCCCACAGGTGATCTGCATACTGGGCCCTGGAATATATGGTTTACTCCAGACTCCAGTTAATGATTGTGGCTAAAGCTTTTAATATATTGCCTGGTTTCATTAACATTATTAACATTGACTCTGCGCATAGGTGGTAGTGGCAGCAACTGAAAACAGAAAGGAGACCTGATTTGCTAAAGATCAACCCACAATAAGACCTCCACATTTAATGTTTAACATTGTACACTTGTAGATAGAAGCATTTGCAATTCATTGGCAAAAGAAGAATGCCCATGCAGGCCACACATTTGGTTCCACGTTCCGAATAGTATGCTATCTTGGCAATTATTGCATGTTACCTTTAGGTGAGAAAATGTCTGATGTGACATCAGTCTCTCTGATAAAAGCAATGAAATAAACTTCAGTAAAAGAGCTAACCTTTTTTTAAAAATGTTCTTAGGTGCCATCTCCTTACCTTGTATTTTTCAGAGTCCTTCAGTGGCTGTTTGGCAGAGGCGCAAAGCTATTGCAGGGAAACAATTTGAACTAAACGATGTGGTTCATGAAGTCTGAGATCAGCAGACTGGCAACCCTTCAGCTTTCAAAAATAATGTGGTCATGATGTGTGTGTCTCATTGCACTTCTGGGTTATGGTTCATTTAATTTTATGGAACAAAATAGGTTTCCATGTAAAACAGCATTTTCACCTATAAATTAGGAGCAAATAAAACAAAATTAATTTTGATGTAAAAATCTAGTTTCCACTGTAACCCACATGTAAATTCCCCATGTTATAATTAGAGAAATGCTCTTACTAATATAAGACAAAAGATATGAAAAAATGGCAATTAATTGCCATTTTAAAAGGAAGTAGAAATTCAAAAGAGGAAGATGTGAGGTTTAACAAAACGTTAGAATTAAAAATGACACCGACAAACTAAGAAAGAAGGAAAGTAAGCTGATATTTTATTTTATTTTACACTATAGAATATGATGCAATGTGTAATGTCCCTCTTATGATTCTGAAGTTGAAATAAAACTAAACCAATGTGTTGGAGTCTCTCCTCATGACCCTGTTCATAGCAGTCAGGTAACTTAGTTCCCCCTTTCTAAGCACATTTAAATGTAAGTTACTTAAATATAAAGATTGCTCTTAAGAGTTATTTAAATGTAAAGGTTGCTCTTAAGAAAATACCACCTCAGTGGTAAATGGGTACTTATCTGACAAAATACATTGTGTTATTATTTCACTTTATTAACTTGTGACTAAAGAGAATGTTTGCCATTTCTAATATGGGAGGCACAATACAGGGTCTGATCTCAGCACTTGGAGTACAGAACAGAGCACAGCACAGCGGATGAGAGTGGTAGTTCAATGAATAATGAGTATGTAGTACATTAGAAGTAGATATGAAATGCTGCGAAAGATAAACAACGCTGAACACTAAATAAAATGGTAAGAATTAATGTATATTATTACAATAGGGAAAAGAGTGCAATGTGAACTAAGCTCAACTTTGACCTGTACAGAGGTGATTAGGTATTTTCATGGGAGAATGAAGGATCAGGGAGAAGGGTGTGTGGGGACTCCATAGAGTTTTTCAGGAAAATGAAAAATTATAAAAATCCGGAAAAGAGGTTAGTCCACGTGAAACCCATCTAGTTTTGTTCACTGCTGTTTACTGAAATTCGGCCCCTCCCCTCCCGCAGAGACTGGAAACCAGGATCCTGGTCTTCAGGTGTTGGTTGGAACAACAGGAAGCTCTTTTGGCAGCCTTGAGTGTTATCAGGCTTGCACTTTAAGTGGGGGGTAGGCTCATCCTAAGTAAACAATGTTGAGCTGTTAGAAACTGTCCTAGTGTTTGTTCAACCTAGAAAGGTAAGCTTGAGGCCTAGTCAACGAGAACTCAGAGGAGCCTGACTAGCGCCTTTGCTCATACTAAGGAGAAAGGTGCGTGGGTGGGGTCTCTGAAAACTTCACATCTAAAACCTCTTCAGAGGCCTAATATGTTCCTCAGTAGACACGATGGAGAACTCCTAGGGCCAAATGATATGTCCTTTAGCAGGAATAGAGTTGTAAATATGACTTGTGGAGTGGCAGGAAATCAGATCAAAAGGGAATTGGGAGTAAGATCACAGAGGCTACTGAGTTTGAATTGTATACCATAGTCCAGTGCTTCCCAAAGTGTAGGACTCATTTACAGAAAACATTTTGGTTGTATAAGGATGAAGCGTGAAATCATATTGTCACATGATTTTAAAATTTTTTCAATTATCTGTTACCCCTTCTCATTAACTTAAGGAGAAAGGCTTAGGTTGATGCTAATCTGTGTCTTAAATAGTATTTTTTTTTCTTTTTTTGAGATGGAGTTTCACTCTTGTCACCCAGGCTGGAGCGTAGTGGTGCAATCTCAGCTCACTGCAACCTCCGCACCTCCGGGTTCAGGCGATTCTCCTGCCTCAGACTCCGGAGCAGCTGGGATTACAGGCACCCGCCACCACGCCTGGCTAAGTTTTTGTATTTTTAGTAGAGACGGGGTTTTGCCATGTTAGGCAGGCTGGTCTCGAGCTCCTGACCTCAGGTGATCCATTTGCCTCGGCTTCCCAAAGTGCTGGGATTACAGGTGTGAGCCACTGCGCCTGGCCTTAAATGGTATTTTCTAATCAGTCTTTCTAACAAAGACAGAGTGAATTTCTGCCAACATTTAATGATGTAGTTTCATTTTCATTAATTAAAAAATAGATTTCTTTTATAGAACTAATAGTCATTTTCCCTTTTAGTAAGTAATATGAAGTTTTCTTTCCAAATATATTTACTTAAGTGAAACACAATGAGTCTGTTTAAAGACAAAGATTACATGTGGCGGCAGGAGGAAGAGTTGGGATGACTGCCTTCTTTCTGGGCTGCTCAAAGAGGGGAGTGGTGGTGTCACTAAGGCAGGAATTACAGAAAAAAGGCCAGAACAAAGGAAAAGAAAATAAAAACCAAGAATAAGAAATGCCTTGCCTATTATTACTGGATGTGCAACAAAGTTTATTTAAACCAAGGTCCCGTAACTTCAAGGACATACCCAACACGCCCTCACATTCTCTCTGATGCAGCCAATAAAAGCATGCCATAAAACAACCTTATCATTTCTACAACCTGCCTTCTCACAGCCTGCCATCACCCTCAAAATGCTGGGTGACTTTTTGTTCCACCAGGCATTAACCCTAGGTTACATCCTTGGTTCTTATGTAATTTGGTCTCGACCACAAACTTAGAGCTTCCTTTGGTCTTTATTTTACTGCTTTCACTTCGGGGAACAACTGAAATGCTGTATTCAGCCAAGCTTTTGGATCCTTAGGTCAAAGATCCTGGCACCCATGCTCCTCCAGTAACAGGCAGGCTTGTGTATGTACTTACTCTCTCTCTCTCTCTCTCTCTCTCTCTCTCTCTCTCTCTCTTTTCCCCATTCCCCCTCTCTCTCTTAGAGGATAATCCTCCATTTGCATGGGGGATTATTAGTGTGTCCTTGAAATATATTGCTTTTTGTGTATCATGCATTAAGATATCAGATGTCAGGAATGCAAAGGCTTTTTTTCTTCTTTGGATATCAGCCAGTCATTCTTTTTGGAGTAATTTAAAGCAAATTCCTCTGTTGGAGCAAGACCTTCAACTTTTTTTTTCTTTTTGAAGCAGATCTCTGTGCCTTTTGAACTTCTTTCTGAGCTTCATATCTGAAGCTATTCTCTCTGTCTTCTGAGATGTTGTACCTTATAATATAAAAATGCGTGCTGTGGGCTGGGCATGGTGGCTCACGCCTATAATTCTAATACTTTGGGAGGTCAAGGCAGGTGGATCACCTGAGGTCAGGAGTTTGAGACCAGCCTGACCAACATGGTGAAACCCCGTTTCTACTAAAAGTACAAAAAACTAGTCAGGTGTGGTGGCAGGTGCCTGTAATCCCAGCTACTTGGGAGGATGAGGCAGGAGAACCGCTTGAACCCAGGGGTCAGAGGTTTCAGTGAGCCCAGATCATGCCACTTCACTCCAGCCTGGGTAAAAGAGCAAAACACCGTCATATATATATGACGAGAGAGGGCTTAGGAACAGAGAGAGAGAGAGAGAGTATTGGACATTAGCTCCTCAAAAATGGCTTTTTCCTGCTGAATGTTCATGGTGAGGTCAGTCTGACCTTTAATAATTTCAATTGACCCCTCCAAACTGAGTCTTAAATTGTCTAAATTTTTAAGTACAAAATTAGTATAGTTGTATTTTTATTAATCATACCTTATCTGTAATCAAAGAAAGTACATCATTATTTCTTTTCAACAATTTGAAAATTTTGTGGAATTTGGAGGTATGGTGTTGTAATAGATGCACATTTTAAGTAAGTAAAGTTTAAAATTTTATATAAAACTTATATGTGTAATTAAACCCAAGAATAGATGTTCCTTTCTGTTAATAGTCTATTTTTCTATTATGGGTTTACTTTTATTGAAATTTTGACAGAGATACTTGAGAATTAAAGATCTGAAAATGAATTACATTTATAAAAATACACAAGTTCATACTTCCTATATTACATATAAAAGATATTTTGTCATGGGATATTTTATGTTAACTTTAAGACTTCCATTTTTTAAAAAAGATGAGTCATTTCCTCTGTCTGGGAGATGACTGTGAGTGGTAAAAGTCTGGGTACATATGTTAAGGTCACAGAACTTGGTTAGAGCACAGAATCCATGTTCAGTTTCGAATTTCATCTTGACTTTGAAATAAAGCAATGGTGTTAGATAAAGAAATGAAGGAATGATTTGGCTAAGGTAGACCTTTGACTGTATCACCAGTTACTGTCTCCTGTAGAAATAGGTGATACCCTAAGCCTTGGACTTTGAAATTTTCATTCTTAGGTCTATAGTGAACCTAAATGCTTACCAAGACAAACACTTCTTGCTTAACTTTTGATTAACTTGCACATGAAAGGACATGAATTTATATTGAAGAGTGATGTCATAGCTGTAACAAAAGGGATTAAAAAAGAAAATCTTTTTTTTTTTTTGAAACGTACTTTCACTTGTCGCCCAGGCTGGAGTGCAGTGGTGCGATCTTGGCTCACTATAACCTCCACCTCCTGGGTTCAAGCAATTCTCCTGCCTCAGCCTCCTGAGCAGCTGGGACTACAGGTGTGTGCCACCACACCTGGCTATTTTTTTATTTTTAGTAGAGATGGGGTTTCACCATGTTGGCCAGGCTGATCTCGAACTCCTGATATGCCAGCCTCGGCTTCCCAAAGTGCTAGGATTACAGGCGTGAGCCACCACGCCCAGCCTATGCTAGTCTTTAGCTCAGAATTTTAGCGGAATAAAAGTGGACTCTAAAAAAAAAAAAAAAAAAAAGTGGACTCTACTACCTTACTTAATAGCTGTTACTCAGTCTCTTTCAGCCTTGGGATTCACCTGTGTAAAAAAGAGGTGATAAAACTTTATGTATTTGCTGTGAAAACTAAATTAAAAAGCATATTAAATGTGGTAGTATTTGTAAAATGCCTAGGGGGTCATCTAGCATGTAGTTATTGTTTGTTCCTAACCCCTCAACTCGTTCCTTCATTTTTTCTTCCTTGGAAGACAAAAAGCGTATTCTTCGCCTCCATGTAATCCATTTCCTGATGAAAGATGATGTATTTGCTCTATGAAGATGAGTGATAGGTAATAACGGAAGGTGATGGATAATGGCAAATACCAGAGAGATTATGATCTGGGCAAAATATTGTACCTTAGTAAGCAAAGTTGCTTTCTGCATTCACATTTATTACACGCATAATAAGATACAGCAGTTTTATTTGCATAGTAGATGGAGAACAGAATTTATTTAGAAAGCTTTTGATAAACCTCTTAGGTGAAGTAAGTGCTTGCAGGTATAGTGTTGGCCTCACCAAGGGTTCAGTAATTGTTTTGTGTGTGTGTGTGTGTGTGTGTGTGTGTGCATGTGTGTATGTGCGTGTGCCATTCAGATGAGATTGTTCATACACATGGGAGCAGAGGAGGACAGAGTTAAGAGATGAGAGGGCTGAGAATGGGTACAAAGAAGAGGCCACAGGACTCGAAAGAAAGCTATTGATATGGTTTGGATGTTTTTTCCTCTCCAAGTCTCATGTTAAATGTAATCTCCAGTGTCGGAGGTGGGGCTTGGGGTGTGTGGGTCATAGGGTTGGATCTCTCATAAATAGCTTGGTGCCCTCCCCACAATAATGAGTGAGTTCTCACCGAGTTCCCATGAGATTCCGTTATTTAAAAGAGCCTGGCACCTCCTCCCTTTCTCTCTTGCTCCCTCTCCTCCCACATGGCACACTGGCTCCCCTTTGCCTTCTGCCATGACTAGAAGTTTCCTGGGCCTCTCACCAGAATCAGATCCTGGTACTATACTTCATGTACACCCTGCAGAACTGTGAGCCAAATACATGTCTTTTCTTTATAACACCCTACCTCAGGTATTCCTTTACAGCAATGCAAATGGACTAACACAGCTGTTCTATGGATAACGTTAATTTCCCATGATCACTGAAGTTACTAGACTGACAGAATATTTGTTGTAAGTTTTTGTGGATACCAGCAAAGTTATAGTTTCATGTCTAGATGCATGCCAGGCTAACAGATGGCACAGATCTAAGAAAGGAAGCAATGGGGGACCCCACAAGCAAACCCTCAGACATTTACAGGCTTCATAGAGAGGATCTGGAGCATCAAACTCAAACTGATGGTTTGAGTGACACTCATGTATATCTCTGAGGGTGAAGGTCTCTGGTGACATTTGCTTTACATATACGACCACATGGCATCATTATGTAGTTTATGTTCTTCCGTGTATGACAGTTATCAGTGTAACATCCTCACTAGAATAATTTTGAAATCGGAATGTTTAGTATTTAAATTTTTCATAGTAAATAACTTTCTCATACATTAAATAAATAAAGCAAAATCATTTAATAAAGTTCTAACTCTGAGTTATGTTACAGGTCAAATTGTATTTACCTATTGTGACAACAGTGGAGATTCCACCCTGGTCCCTTGTTACCCACATTTTAGCAATATTTATTCTTTGGTGTAATCATAAAAAGTCAGTTCTATATACTGACATATCTTGACTCACAAAAGATTTTTCAAGATTCACATATATACCTGTAAAACAAAGATATTCAAATGACTAACAAACCTGTTAAATGCCAAAAATAAATAAGGGGGTGGAATGAGAAAACACTGTGGCAGGAGGTGACTTTTGGAAAAAAACAATGAAATGGTTGACTTTTGATGTTGTGGCTGATGGTAATTGATTTGATATGTTGTTAAAGATATTTGACTATTTTTTAAATAAATGTGCATTTTATATAATATTTAAATCAATCAAAAGAACCCTAGAGGTGTTCAATTCTTACTCTGAATCTTAACTGTTCCATGCGGCAGCAGCATAATTTTTAACCTTAAGGAAAATGCAGAAAATGGTACCTTTTCATTCTCACTGCCACCAACCCAGTTCAGGCTGGGAACGTTTGCATTTCTCTGAGCGCCTACAACTGTTCTCTCTGTTTGTGATATTTCTCTCCTCCAACATATTTTCTACAACTCTGTGAATGATGTTTGTAAAATTGTGCACTCCATTGCTATCAGGTTTAAGACAAAACTCCTCACGAGGTTTACAAGGCCCCTTGTTCATCAATCTCCTTCGTTTACCCTTACAGATATATTATATTTGCAGTGCATCACACTTGTGGTATGGATGCTTCTCACCTTTGGGCTTTTATGTTAGCTGTTTGAACCTTTCTTCTCCATCTTGCCATCTCTTCCCTCCCTTTTTTTTAGTCCCAGTTTATAAATCTCTTCCTTCAAGAAACTGCTCTTTGTCCTCAAGAGAGTTATTAATGGTTTACCTTTATTTAGCATTATAGAGGGACTACAGAAGTCTTAATTGAAGAGGGAACATGTAAGTCTTGAAAGCCTGAAAGGACAGGCTGCTGAAGCACAGAAGAGGGGGTTCAGGCAGAAGAAATGACCATAAGGAGGAAGTGTGAAGGGAAAGGGGAGTCAAAAGAACAGATAACAGTTGGTAGAGTGTATGACATTAGAAAGGGGTTGAGGGTGAGAATTGTTGAGAATAATGAATGTCAGACTGTGATGAATGCAGAGGTTTTAGTGCCTAGTCAGGAAGTTACAACTTATATGGGCTGTAGAGCATCATTAACAAAAAGGTGAAATTTGCATCTCATAGGGCAACATGGTCAGCCCTGTTTTAGAAAGAGGGGTGGATATGTGTGTGTGCGTGTGTGTATAAATATATATATGTGTGTGTGCTTGTGTATATTACCTGTGTGTTTGTGTATATATACATACTTGTGTATATATGTATATGTGTATATGTACATATGTGTATATGTATATGTGTACACATATACACACGTATGTATATATACATATATACTTGTGTATATATAAACTATATATGTGTGTGTATATATATGTGTGTGTATATATATAAAAGAAGCTAAGAACAGTGGCTGAGAGACAAGGTTTTGAGTTGGGCCATGAGCTGGAACATTTGGAGAGAATGGGAGAGAGAGAAAAAAAATCAGTCACAGTCTTAAAAGTGAGATAACAAAATAACAATATGTAGCAGTATAGAAAATACTCATATGAAAAGTACTGGTGACAAGTGCTTATAGGATTTTAAGCAAATGTATATATTTTCGATGATAGTATATTTGTTCAGGTTCTGGATGAAACATTCATCTGAAATTGTTCAAATGAAGAGACATTGATGCAGTGGTTCTCAGTCTTGGCTGTACATTGGAAATGCTTGGGGAGCTTTGAAAAATATACATCCCTGTGTTCTACCCTCAGAGGCTCTGCATTAGTTGGTCTGGTTTGTGACCTGGCTGTTGGGATTTCTTAAAAGCTTTCCAGCTATTTCTAATATGCAGCTTGAGTAGAGAACCCAGGTTCAACCTCTGAGGTGAGAATGAAAGGACTGCTTTCAGAAGCATGGGCAATGCTAGGAATTAAAGGATGGTAAGACACAAGAGACTAGCTACAGGGGGAAATAACACTATCCTTATGATCAAAGAATGAGAGACACTAGACTGACCTAGTGAAAGCTGGACCAGAGGAGAAGGGGCTATTCTACCTGAGCTATAGTATGGGAGTGGGGTATGCTTCTATTTCCTGCTTTCAGAGCTGAAGCAGGATGTATGAGTGTTCTCCAGAGAAATAGACCTAATCGAATATGTGTGTGCATGTGCATGTGTGTGTGTGTGTGTATATGTGTGAATTTTTTAAGAAATTTGCTCATGCGATGGTGGAGGCTGGCAAGTTCAAAATCTGCAGAGTGGCCTGCAGGCTGGAGACCTAGGAAGAGCTGATGCTGTAGTTCATGTCTGAAATGTGAAGGCAATTTGTTGCCAGTACTCCCTCCTGTTCTGGGGCAAGTTAGTCTTTTATTCTACTCAGGCTTTAAATTGATTGCATGAAACCCACTCATATTATGGAGGACAATCTGTTTTACTCAAAGTTCAGCAATGTAAATGTTAAATCTCATCTGAAAACATTGCCATAGGAACATCCAGAATAATCTTTGACCACATATCTGGGCAGTGCGGCCCAGCAAAGTTGACATATAAAATTAATTGTCACATAAGGAGGGAGAGGAGAAGAAATAGTCCATCTCCCTTTTCTTCTTTCTCCCCTTCCTTTGGCCAACTGCCCAGGACAGAACTGAATGAAGAATGAGTACAGAATCTGAGGGGCAAATTGAAGATGTCCTGCACATACTTCTAACTCATTCGTCATAGGCTTGATTATTATTTTGAAAATACCTTTTCTATTGTTAAAATTCTCATTTGGTTAGGTTGAGCAATATTATGACAGACTCTTGAATTTATTTTTTAAAATTATGCTTATGACCTAGTAGTTTCTAAAATGATTTTCTAATGATCTTTGCTGAGATGGTTTCCCTTTAGACTAGAATAACAACAATGTTTGTGTCATCAATGCAAATGCAGTTTTTGCTAACCAATAAGAACACTGCTAAAATTTATTTTCAGCTTAAAAGATAATACTGTTCTATTTAATTTTGTGTTAGATGGTCACCAGGAAGCCATGGTGACCATGAAGACTTCCTGCTGTTTCTTAACTTCTAGTCCATGCCCATTGGCTCCAGGCTTCAGGGGAGTGAACAGTTGTTACAGTTAGCAACAGGCAGTATAGTAAGTATGACTAAATGTGGAGATTCTATTCTGACCACTTATCCCTCAGTGGGACCTGTGGGAATCCTATAGATGCTCATGAGAAACCCGTGGTTGATTAGTGGGATTGTGAGGAATGCTTGCTTCCATCTCTTTCCCCACAGGAGTTAGCTGAAATTCCCCAGTAGCCTCATAACACAAAGGTAGCCCCTTTCAATTCTAAGAGGGAAGAAATAGGGATTTTCCAGGGGAAAAAAGAATCCCCTGTCTCTTCTACACCATTGTTCAAAATCATAAACAGAGGGACAAAATTACTCAGGTTAGGACATGTATTTTGTACTTTACACCAGAACACATACCCTGCCATTTCAGAAACTACATCCAGGTAGGTCCATTTTTATCAGTTTTGTGCATTAATTTCATTCTTACCAAACAGATTATAGTGCTTTAAAAATGTTCTTCAGAAAGATTTCTTTTTCATAGGTGTCTCTGGTAATATTTGTTTCTTCCTTTTCACGTCTTGCCACTTCTCCCAACTTCAAAATCTAAGTTGGGAGAGCAAATACTTTGGTTAGCACAGACAATATTGCCAGACAAGGAAAATCATTTCTGCCAATGGAAGTTTATGAAACCCATAGGGGAAGCATACTTCTATTATGTTTCAGATGGAGAGTCATCAAATAGCATAATCTATAGGAAAGAATATAGAAAATGAAAATTGTTAGCAATCTTCAATATCAATTCATCAAAGTATATATTAGGGCATATTTTGGTACCACTGAAAAAAAGACTTAAAGTTGTATAAATGTATGGAGCAAACAGTAGGACAATGGTCATACATAATATTTTATCTCCACTTTAAAAAAGTATTTTATGAAAATCTTATTCTCATTCTAGCGTCTTTGTATTTATTACAGGTATAAGAAGCTATTAAAGACCCTTACAAAGGCTTATTTGGGCACGAGAGGATTCGGGAAAGATGGCAGAATAGAAAGCACCAGGCATCCATCTCCCCAGCCAGGCATCTACAGTGGCAGAATCTGTTCGATGTAACGATTTTGGAAATCTGGAGTCTACTGAAGGTTTGCAACTTCCAGGGGAAGACATGGATGGTAAATTATGGTTAACTTCAGTCAATGTCAGCTTTTAGCTTGACAGCAGCCACCCACCTCATACCCCCAGATTTGTGGCAGACAACTGTGCATGTGTTCTTGGAACAGCTTACACAGAACTTGCAGGAACCAAGGTGGGCAATAAAGATCCTATCCTCCAGTACTGGAGATCTGTGTTCTAATCACTGACAGCTGCCTCTGATTATGGAAGTACAAACACTGGAGATGGGCATCTGTTACTGTTGCACTTCCCTGAATTGTTGGAAGCCCTTTTCCCTTCAGATGAAGTGACCTCCAGGAGATTTAAAGGGTCAGTATCCTGTTCCCCATTCATTGTTCTCTTTTTTCCCTTTTGAGAGCCAGAAATTAAAAAAATAAAAACTAGGATATTCAAAGGCAATTGCATATATGTGGAAAATTAGAGAGTCACCATAATGCCAGGGACAGGTGGAGGCTCAGAAAAGACCTTGTTTACACATGAGGCTTATCCTCAGCACAGTAACAGCCTACAACAATCAAATCAAATCAAAACAAAACAAAAATCCCTAAGAAACTCTGAGGAAGGGAAATAATCTGATTTCCAGAATTACCACACTACTAGACTTAAATGTCCAGTTTAAAAAAATCATAAGACAAACTAAGAAACAGGAAAGTATGTTTCATTCGGAGGAAAACAGAACTGATGGCAGATCTACCATACAAAACCTTTTTAAAAACAGTTGTCTTAAAGATGCTCAAATAACTAAAGAAAAACCTGGAAAAGCCAAGAAAGTTGATGTATGAACAAAGTGGAAATATAAAGAGAAAGAAAATCTAAAAAGAAACTAAAGAGAAAGTCTGAAGCAAAAAAGTACAATACAATAGTCCCCTAGTTATCTGCAGCTTTCTTTTCCACAGTTTCAATTACTTCCATCAACCATGGTCCAAAATATTAAATGAAAATTCCAAAATAAAAGCTTACAAGTTTTAAATTGCATTCTGTTCTGAGTATGTTGGTGAACTCCATTCTGCCCAGGATATAAATCATCCCTTTTTCTAGTGTATCCACAGTATACTCTACCTGTGGTGAGTCACTTAGTAGCCATCTCTGTTATCAGATTGACCATTGCTATATCACAATGGTTGTGTTCAAGTAACCCTTATCTTACTTAGTAATGGACCCAAAGTGCAAGAGTAGTGAAACTGGCAATTCAGATATACCAGAGAGAAACTGTAAAGTGCTTTCTTTAAGTGAAAAGGTGAAAGAAAGTTCTTGGCTTAATTAAGAAAGAAAAAAAGATTGTATGCTGAGGTTGCTAAGATCTGTTATAAGAATGGATCTTCTAATTGTGAGGAAGAAAAAAAATTGTACTGGGTTTGCTGTTGCACCTCAAATTGCAAAAGTTGTGGTCACAATGCATTACAAGCTTTTAGTTATGATGAAAAATGCATGAAATTTGTGGATGAAAGATGTGAACAGAAATGTGTTCTGATTGATGACAATGGGGTTTGGAACTATCTTCAGTTCCAGGCATCCACTGCCTGAAACATCTCCAGTGCAAAATGTAGGACCACTGCAACTCAGATGAAAAGTTTTCTAGAGAGATTCCAAGGAAGATTTGAGAAGTCAAAAGAAGTAATTGGTAAATATGAAGATGGGACCATTGAAATGATTGAATCTGAAGAACAGAAATTTAAAAAGTAAACAAAGTACTAAGGAACCTGTGGTATACTATCAACTGGATCAGCATACACATCTTGGATATTCCAGAAGGAAAAGAGAGAGATAAAAAGTCACAGAATATTTGAAAATTTCCTGAATTTGATGAAGGACATAAACACAAACATCTAAGAAGCTCCACTTGTATAAGGTACTTATCATAGTCAAAATCATAGAATAGAAAGTAAAAAGGTGGCTGCCAGGGGTTGCAGGAAGGGAGAATGGGGAGTTACTGTTTAACGTGTACAGAGTTTCAGTTTTACAAGATGAAAATAATTTTGGAGATGAATGGTGGTGATGGTTGCATGACAATATCAATGTACAATTGACTCTTGAACAATATGGAGATTAGGAGTGCTGACCCAAAATATACCCCCCAACACAGACAAAAATCCACATGTAACTTTTGACTCTGCCAAACTTAACTACTAATATCCTACTTTTGACCAGAAACCTAAACAATAACATAAACAGTTGATTAACACGTATGTTGTATAGTATATGTATTACATACTATACTTTTACAATAAAGTAAGCTAAAGAAAAGAAAACATTTTTAAGAAAATTATAAGGAAGAGGAAATATATTTACTATTCATTAAGTGGAAGTGGATCATCATAAAGGACTTCATCATCAGTGTCTTCATGTTGTGTAGGCTGAGGAAGAGGAGGGTGAGGAGGGGTTGGTCTTTCTGTCTCAGGAGTGACAGAGGTGGAAGAGAATACACGTATAAGTGGACTCACATAGTTCAAACCTATGTTCTTCAAGGGTTACCCGTGCTAGCAAACTGAATTCAAGAGCCCCTTAAAAGGATCATTCACCATGATTAAGTGGAATTTATCCCTAGAATACAAGGATGGTTCAACATACCTAAATCAATAAATTCAATGCACCATATTAACAAAGTGAAAGACCTGAAGACATTCACACTAGATGACTATGAAATGAAGACGTAGGTATTTGCTGAAGATGAGAGTGAGAGTAATGATCTAGAGGACAATGCAGAGATTTAGGACAGTCCCTGAGGGCATATGAAAGGGAGTTTACCAGGAACAAACCAAATGAAAATGAAAGAATTGAATGAAATGACAAAAAACCATTATGCATCTAAGTTAGAGTCTGCTGTCAGGAGCCAATTAGGAAATGCAAAAACTTTGGCTACACCAACAAAACCTGGAAGTTAAAAAAAGTAGTAAATATAATAACAATTTTATTTAATTTACATTAATGTTTCTATCTATAACTCTGATGCACATATGAAAAAGTCAGTAGCATATTAACTCACCATGAAAAGAATATGTCAGAAATGGAAAAAATGATCTTGATAATATATTGGAAACTTTCTATATTCCTGAAAAAAGTGAAATTATCAAACAATTTAGGAGCAAGTGCTATAATTGGACTGAATTTGAATCCAGGCCTCACAACATGCTAGGCAAACTACTGTATCTCTCTTCCTTTCTCTTTTGTCTATAAGATTAGAGAGAAAATAGTACCATTCTCAAAGGAGTTTTGTGAGGACTAGGCAATAATGCAAAGTGGTTAGTTTTTAGAACAATACTTGACATATTAAATACTGAACAAACATTTAAGCTATTTTTTATTTCTGATACCAGTTGTAAAAAAAACAGTGAAGACAGAAATGTTTCTTTTCTCATGGGAGGGTCATACACATATTTCTCTTATTCCTGCTGTGTTAACTTTTATTAGCTTATGTAAATACTCCTTTGACCATGCAACACTGAGTGTGGCCAACAATAAAAAGGGGTGTTTCCCTTTGGGCTAAGTGCAGGGACTAGTTCTAGTAAGGAAAAAAGAAGAAAATACTTTTATTAGTCCACATTCTTCAAGATAAATCACAGTACTTGCTGAATTTCCAAGGGAAAAGGAGATTATGATTAACATATAGTTTTATTCTACTAGAAATCAGTACTTCAATGAGTAAAGCTATAGCTTTCTAAAAAAGTAGAAGAACTGAGAGTGAAAGTCATTTTTCTAACTTCCCAAATAGTGAATGAAGGTAGAAGCAAGGAAATAATGAATCAAAAGACACAACAGTGAGGTTTTGCACACTGGGAGGAAGTACACACAACATGGCGTGATTTCATCAATTGGTTCTCCATCTCTCAAACATTTATTGGTTTCTTTGATCTCTGATATTATATAGAAGTTATATTGTACTATGGCTTTTATGTCTGAATGTCATATATGTTTTCTAATTGTGAGCATTGGCCTTGCTATTATTTACTGATTTTTTTTTTTTTTTTTTTTTTTTTTTTTTACAATGATTGCTAGTGGCAGCTAGTGGCATACTCATGTTAATAGGGCTCTGTGGCTGGCATCTCTGGAGATATATCAAAAGAGAAGGTGTAATACAAGATACTCTACTTGAATTATTGCATAGCTTCCTCTCCATCATGGAATGGAGGAACCGATACAAGGTAAGAAAGCAGTATGGCAGACCAGCAGGTTTATTAAATAATTAGAAGATTTGGCTTAGATCCAACTCTGTGACTTCACTCAAAAGTCACCCAACCTCTCAAGGCTTCAGTTTTCTCACAGTTAAAAGGTCATAGCAATACCTACTCCTGGAGTTGTGAGGGTCAGATGGAGTAATAATGTATTGTGAAAGCACTTTGTATCTGAAAGGCTATAAAGTATTATGATAATGTTTATCAACATCCAGTTTTAAAAGAAGCTTCCACTTTAAGATCTGATTCTATGAAGAAAATTTCCTTCTTGTAAAATATCAATATCAAAATACATTTTAAAACACATAGGAAATGCTTTCCATCACTTTTTAAACAAACAAACAAACAAACCCTGAAAAGATATATGTTCACAAGTCCCTGGTGATTCTTCAATTCTTCATAGTTAACATATTATGGATGTAAGTTTTCAAAATAATCAGAAAGTTTCAGTAAAAATAGCCACCTGAGTATATGTGCTTACCTCTCCTGTTTCCGCAAAGGCCATTGAAATGACAAAAACAATACAAACAAAAGAATAAAATCCCCAGATACTCTAGGACATAATACAGACAGCAATAAGGATATCTGCAAATTAGGAAGAATTTGCATTTAATCTCAAGGAGACACAAGAACAAACACATGGATTAAATGATCCTTCGATAGACACAGGAAAGTACTGGTAAAGGAAAGTAAAAGGGATTGATTTTTCTCCAATGCATTCGAGAGAAAGTTGAATCTCATAGACACCAAGCACAAGATGGTGTTGACTTTCAGGATACTCTCAACTTTCTGAGAGAACAGCTTTATAAAAATAACAAGAATCTTCTGGGAGTAGAGAAAAGAAGAAGGTCTTCTACAGCAGGTGCCAGGGAGGATGGAAGTATTTTCACAATGCAGTTAAGGTCTCAGGGGTAGGGGGAGAATTCAATCAGCACAGATTTTCAGCTTCTATGCTATTAAAATTCTGGGCGGGACAACTCTTGATTGCAGACAGTTGTCCTGTGCATTGTAGGATGGTTAGCAACATTTCTGGCCTGGACCCACCAGAAGCCAGAAGTTCCCCTCCCACCTCCTATCAACTGTGATAATGAAAAATGTCTCTGGACATTGCCTGGGGTAAATATCCACCTGCCCTAACCCCACGTCATCCTACCCCAAGTTGAGAACAGTCAGCTTAGCAGAGTAGGTTGATAAAGTCTTCATCTTAGAATTAAAACACCCTTTGTTCTTTCTTGAGTACTCTTGGTTGGTGGGGAGTCCCTATTTGTCTGATTGATTCTGTTTATGTTCCCCGAAGAAAAACCCGCTGACACAAACCTCAATTCAGTTAAATATTTTTCCGTTATTTCTTCTTTATTTTCTTCATCACATTTTTCCTGTTGTCTCCATCTGGAACTCCAGTTGAATGTCAAAGGAGTGTATATACATTAGCCACATGGCTGACTTTCTCATAAAATCTACTTTTTTATTATTTTGCTTTAGTCTTTGGAGAATTTTTTTTTTATTATTATTATACTTTAAGTTCTAGGGTACATGTGCGTAACGTGCAGGTTTGTTACATATGTATACTTGTACCATGTTGGTGTGCTGCACTCATCAACTCGTTAGCACCCATCAATTCGTCATTTATATCAGGTAAAACTCCCAATGCAATCCCTCCCCATGATAGGCCCTGGTGTGTGATGTTCCCCTTCCTGCGTCCAAGTGATCTCATTGTTCAGTTACCACCTATGAGTGAGAACATGCGGTGCTTGGTTTTCTGTTCTTGTGATAGTGTGCTAAGAATGATGGTTTCCAGCTGCATCCATGTCCCTACAAAGGACGCAAACTCATCCTTTTTTATGGCTGCATAGTATTCCATGGTGTATATGTGCCACATTTTCTTAATCCAGTCTGTCACAGATGGACATTTGGGTTGATTCCAAGTCTTTGCTATTGTGAATAGTGC
>NW_016805188.1:345859-353609 GCF_001698545.2 Rhinopithecus bieti | reverse complement strand
GCTTCCCTGTGAGGTGTGGGGTGTCAGACTGCCCCTAGTGGGGGATGTCTCCCAGTTAGGCTACTCAGGGGTCAGGGACCCACTTGAGCAGGCAGTCTGTCCCTTCTCAGATCTCAGCCTCCATGTGGGGAGATCCACTGCTCTCTTCAAAGCTGTCAGACAGGGTCGTTTGCATCTGCAGAGGTTTCTGCTGCTTTTTTGTTGTTGTCATTTAGCTGTGCCCTGTCCCCAGAGGTGGAGTCTACAGAGACAGGCAGGTTTCCTTGAGCTGCTGTGAGCTCCACCCAGTTCGAGCTTCCCAGCAGCTTTGTTTACCTACTTAAGCCTTAGCAATGGTGGGCACCCCTCCCGCAGCCTCGCTGCTGCCTTGCGGTTAGATCACAGACTGCTGTGCTAGCAACGAGGGAGGCTCCGTGATCGTGGGACCTTCCCGGCCAGGTGTGGGATATAATCTCCTGGTGTGCCCGTTTGCTTAAAGCGCAGTATTGGGGTGGCAGTTACCCGATTTTCCAGGTGTTGTGTGTCTCAGTTCCCCTGGCTAGGAAAAGGGATTCCCTTCCCCTTGTGCTTCCCAGGTGAGGCGTTGCCTTGCCCTGCTTCAGCTCTTGCTGGTCGGGCTGCAGCAGCTGACCAGCACCGATTGTCCGGCACTCCCTAGTGAGATGACCCCAGTTGAAATGCAGAAATCACCGGTCTTCTGTGTTGCTCGCGCTGGGAGTTGGAGACTTGAGCTGTTCCTATTCGGCCATCTTGCTCCGCCCCCCGAGAATTTTTTACAGTCTATCTTCTGGTTTATTTGTGCAGTCTTTATTCAGGTCCATTCTATTAGTCAACTGTTATATTAAATATTTTATTTTAGTATATAGGTATTCTATTTTCTCCTTTTCTGAGGCAGCCAGCTCTTGTTTGTGGATGTAATACCCTTTTGAATCATAGTATGGACATTGATTTTTAAAAGTTTTGAGGTTCTTTGTTTCTTGTGTTATGTGTTTCCTCCAAATCTAGATGTTTAGATGTTTGCTTTATTTGTCTTGATCTTTGTCTTGCATGCTTTTGGTTTTTGTCAAATATTTTGTAATCCTTGGTGATCTCTTCCTAATTTTTCTCCATTACTAGGATGACTAGTAGTCAGAGGCTATGAGTTTCCTCTACAGTTCTACAAGTGTGTTTTTACAGTGGGCCTTGCACCTGATGGAAGGGCTATTGTGGGTACTGTGTCAGTGAGGGAAAGCTATTGCCTTACACACTTTCTCTCAGGATTGGTAGGCACAAAGTAGACAAGCAGTCTAAGGGTTCTCACATTTGGTAAAAGAAGAAAGAAATGCCATTGAGTGTAGAGAGCTTTAGTATATCTTACTGTGAAACGAAGTTGTCTTTCCTTTTAAAAATAACTTCCTCCTCATCCATTGTGGACTTTCTCAAAGTTTTTCAGAATTGCCCTCTCTGACATTGATCCTTTACATGAGTCCACTCAAAAAAGATCCCACATTTTGTTTTCAGAGTGCATTATAAATTTATCCTAGAGGCAAACTACTATAGCTAACAGCTACAGTTGTATAATGGGGATGGCGAAAGATATTTCTGTTCCAGTTACCTTATAAGAATATTTTAAATTAAATAATTAGTTAATATATAAATATATAGTAGTGTAATTAGTTGTAAAGTAGTGTCATAAATTGGATCATAACCCCTCAATTCATTTTTCATCTCTGTGCTCATTCAATCTGAGCTTGGAATTTTTCTGCACCTCTACCAGGAAAGGTTCTCACCACAATAGATTTTTTCTGTAGACTGTGAATTTCTCTCTTTTGGTTTCTATGTCAATCTTATCCTGTCTACTTTCTATTTATGGAAATCCCTCAACATTTTTGGTTTACTGCTGATACCCTTTTCCCTGTGGTTTTAATTTTGTAACTTCTTTTTTTCATCATTTCAAAATGACTTTGTGAGAAAGGGTGTGTAATAATTGAGATCCATTACATGCAAAACAGCCCCAAGCAGATCTCTCACTGTTCCTGAAACAATTCTCCCGTTTCAACCTGTGGGACTTTATCTCTCCATCTTTCTGAGCAGCTACCCTTAGCTGAAATCCTATGTTGTTTTGCCAATAACTTTCCATCCTTTAAAGCCCAAGTTAAATTTAACATCCTTTAAGAAATCAGCTCTTGTAGCCACTTTTCCCCTAATTAATTATTATTTTCTCAACTGAACTGGCAAAACACTCATTATTTCTTACTTATTTGGCATTTATCATGCTTATGTTGTCTCTGAAGCTTAGTTACCTTTCCAGGTCTACACACCTATCTTCCTGAAAGAATTCCTGCCTTTGGAAGCAAGTACCCACAAAGAGTTTTAAAACCATTATTGTTAAATAGCCAATACCTTATTCAAGATAGGTGCTCAAGAATTATCCTAAAATAATCTAGTTTAAAATCATATAATTATATTGTGTCATGTATCCTAAGAATTTTACTGTTACTAAGTATTTCACTTGGGGACAATGTGTTTAACATTTCCACAGGGGTGGAAAAAAAAGGCTGGATTTCCAGTTTGGTTGATTTAGTTTTGCAACAAACTTACTTTTAATTTATTTATTTTTATTTATTCAGCTTTAGTTTTCAATATTGCTATACTGCATTTATAGATAAAACGATTGAAACAAAATAAAACTGTTAGATAAATTAGTGGAATTAAATATTACCAAAGAGGAAATTCACAAGTTTTCTAGTCAGTGGGACTTACCAAGACTCATGACTTATGTCTGAATTTAAATTTATATAATTAAGACAAAACTCAACTTTCTTGAAAATATGTAAGATTGTGTTTTGGGGTGGATTAAATCCTGTGAGATATCACATAGAAAACATTTTGATCAGTGTCCTACAAAACAATTCTTAAACATTTCTGAATAACATGAACCTTATTCTTTTTCAGTCAGAAATTAAATTGCTCCAATGTAATTAGCTAGATTTTAAGCAGGGTTTTATTTTTCTGCTAAGAAAGCATTTGGTGTATATATCCTTGCTACTCAAGCTATTGTTTCATATTCATGTCTCAGAAGCTTCAGTGTGCACAGGAATCACAAGGGAATCATGTTAAAATGAAGCTTCTTATTTGGTAGTTAGAAAAGGAACCTGAAATTCTGAAATTTTAATAAGCTGCCAAGCTGGGCCAATATTGCTTGTGTCCAGGCCACACAATTGAGTAGCAAAGCTCTAGATGATACATCTATTATATTTATTCAAATATGCCATGCAATTGTAACATTTTCAATTTCACAGTAAGAGACTTATTTTTTAATAGAGAATGCATTCATTAAATAGAATTGAGTTAAAAATATATTCATAAACAGCTCTATATTGAAAGAAATAGAAATTTATATCTGTATTTTAAGATGCTAAAATAAAATGTTTCAGGTTTGAATTTTTTAAAAATTAATTTTACCAGTGGTTCTTGAAACACATAAAACATCTATGTATCATTGTCATAGATACACTAGTTCTGTTTAGTTTGAAACTTTTATTTTAGGTTCTAGGGTACATGTACAGGTTTGTTGTATAGGTAAGTTGTGTGTCACTGGGGTTTGGTGTACAAATTCTTTCACCACCCAGGTAATAAGCATAGTATTTGATAGGTAGATTTTTTTTTTAATCTTTACTCTCCTCTCTCCCTCCACCCTTAAGTAGGCACCCTGGTGTCTGTTATTCTCTTCTTTGTGTTCGCATGTATTCAATGTTTGGCTTCCTCTTATAAGTGAGAACATGTGGCATTTTATATTCTGTTTCTGTGTTAGTTCACTTAGGATAAAGGCCTCCAACTCCATCCATGTTGCTGCAAAGGATGTGATCTCATTGTTTTTTATGGTTGCATAGTATTCCATGGTGTATATGTCCCACATTTTCTTTACTCATTCTACTGTTGATGGGCATTTAGATTGATTCTATGTCTTTGCTATTGTCAAGAGTGCTGAAATTTGCTTTTTAAAACCCTAGCTAGTTCTATACTCTGTGTCGTGATTGGTTACAACAAATATTTTCCATGGGCAATTATAATTAAATTTGGAGAATGATGGTGATATATAAATATAAACTGCTGAAAACATAAATACATTTTTATTTTATATATTGATTTTTTATGAGATGGAGTTTCACTCTTGTTGCCCAGGCTGGAGTGCAATGGCACGATCTTGGCTCACTGAAACCTCCGCCTCCCAGATTCAAGCGATTCTCCTACCTGAGTCTCTCTAGTACCTGGAATTACAGGCGGATTCCATGATGCCCAGCTAAGTTTTGTATTTTTAGTAGAGACAGAGTTTCACCATTTTGGTCAGGCTGGTTTCGAACTCCTGATCTCAGGTGATCTACCTGCCTCAGCCTCCCAAAGTGCTAGGATTATAGCATAAGCCACTGTGCCTGGCCATAATACATTATTAAAATTGGTGAATAAAAGATCTGTCTTAATGACACAGGGTTAATCATGCCCTTTCTAGGTCTTACCACATACTTAGGATTCTGAGGATATTTTGAATCTACAAAGAATATAGCATTCATTCCAAAATGAGTAATAAGAAGAAATAAATGTAGACTTCAAGCATCTATAACTTATTTTTCAACAGATCTCCTTTTGTTTTGGCAAACTTTTGGATGAGTCCCATTATTATTAGGGCTTGAACTCTTTACTCCTTTCCTTCTTCTCTGGTCTGTGTTGTTTTTAAGCCCTCACCAGTGATAGATTTCTAGAAAATAGAATGTACAAAATAAACAAACCACCAGAACCAGCAGCAGCTAAAGAAAAATCAAATACAAATAAGGAAACAATGAAAAGTCAAACCAAGCATCTAAATTCCAAGCCAAATTCAATCTGCAATAAGAGACACATTTAAACAAAAGGTAAAAATCAATGTATATCCCTCAAACTTTGTCTATCAGGGTGAGAGATTCAGCTCTTCACTTGTTCTAGAAGAGGCACCATGACTCGAATGACCAGGGAAGGAAGAAAAATACTTAATAATTATGTCAGATATTTGATTTCATCTAAGTTACACTGGAAAATCATCTATATGAAGTCACCCAACATTGTGAGAGACTATGATTCTTACCTACGTGTAACTTGTCTTTTTATCAACAGTTTGGTTGATAGTAGATGTATTGTTATTAATTGTATTCCAACACTTTATGGTTGCTCATGTGTTTTCCTTTGTATTAAACACATTTATTCCTAGAGATACAACTTAAGTCTAGGAAAAGCAAATATTAAGTAAACATTGGTTTTAACAGAGGAGGAAACAGATTCTTATCTATTACCAGTCTGAGGTTTATATTTAACCAGTTTCATGAGACGTGTTAACTGTTATCTGCCCACTTACTGCTCTAGTTGATCACATGACTCTCCCCTACTATAGTCACAGCTAAATGAATCCACAGGTTGACTAGTTGTCTATGACAGTCAATTGTCACAGACTCTAAGCAGACATTAAAGAAAAGAACAATCACATTTCTTTTTCAGAAATTTGGACTCAAGGTTTTGAGGAACACAGATAATTCAGAATTTAGTGTTAGAACTGATAGGTGGTAATATACAGTGGGCTTGTTGCCATAAAGAAAGGTGATAAAACACTACATATTGAACATATTCGTAGAGTAAAATAGAAAATAAGAAGAAACTATAAAGGCAGTTCTTGAAAGACCTCGGTTTTTGTACTTCTAGTCCCAGGTCACAAAAAGCCAAACTATGCTTCATTTTGTCTTAGGATTCCTGGATATTTTAATATTCTTCAATAAACCTCTCTTTTAGTTTTTCTAGTTAGTTTGAGTAGAGTTTTGCTCCTTGCAAACAAAAGATCATTCTTAAGAGCAATGACTTAAATTATTCACTGCCAGTTACAGCATCACTTGCTAAAGGCCCAAAGTGACAAAAACACCAATATTACTTATTCAAGGAAGCAAGCAATGTTATATAAGCCTATACCTTGATAAATACTGAAGTCAAGTTTTTTTGTATAGTTAATGTTGGAGAACTAGGCACTGTTTTATTAAAAAAAATTAAAAAAACAATATTTAACTACAGCCAACAATAAAATCAAGCCTAGCTATTACATAATCCACAAATGATGTCATGCCCTTTCTTACTCTTTTATTTTCCTCCAATTCTGTCTATAATGAAAAACTGGGTCAATTAATGGGCTATGAGAATTATTCATCTTTCAATTGTATACTCTGTATAATTAATTATGCTTTAGAAAATTTTACATACTGAGACATACAAAATACGATGGGGATTTTCTAAAATCTGGAAAAGAAGAATTTCCCCCCTCTCAAAACAAATACACTGTAATAAGACCAGGTAGACAATTTTAGCATAAACATTTAGAAAACATGCCTATATCACCAATGAGGAAACCGTGGACAAAACCAACAGCACTTCAAATATATAAATAGTGAATTTGTTTAGTAATTTAATTTCCTGTCCCTTTCTTGGAATAAATTGGATTAAATCTCTGGATTTTCCCTAAGATTCCTCCACCATGTGTTTAAACATCTTTTGCTAAAAAATTGCTGGCTATTTTAAAAGGAGATGTTTATTTATAAGAGTAAGAATGAACATATGCATATTAATAAGTACAAAAACAGAAACATTTGTTCCTGTTTTTTTGGAAAAAAGAAAAGACCGTATCTGTGTTTTAGCCCTAAATATACCAACCTGAGTCCTCTTGAGGACTTTGTGACAAGAATGACTCTAGTTTGGGTTTTGACACTTTAGGTGAGCGCCCCCCCCTGTTTCCTGATGTTTGTGTTGGCTTTGGGTGAGAAGAAACTTTGGGTGAGATATTTTCCTTTTTACATCTCTGGTTTTCTCATCTGTGAAATAATAATCTTATTGTCTATCAGTCTTGTGTTCTCTTTTTAGATAGTAACACAATGCTGATTACTTAAAGTATATCTATTTCTTACTTTCTGAAAAAATTAAATGGCTTACAGTTAAAGCAAAGACGTATGGGGAAAAAAATCCCCAAGCACAGTAATCTAGAATAAAGGAATCAGTCAAGTAATAAAATAAAAGAATAATTGTATTTTAAAATGTTCTTACTGATGAAATCACAAAGTACTTCTTCAGAGTCAAGGCAGAGACTGAGCTATAGTGAGCTACACATAGTTCTCACTAATGTTAGAAAATTAGCCAACTAGTTTATCAGGACATATAATCCACATTTAGCTCCTTCCAGAAGCTCTAAAATTTTTTTCAAGAAGATCTTTATTTGGGGAACATAAATTTTTTTTATTATTTTTGCAATTTTAACCATTTAACAATTTGGCTATACACACACAGACACACACACACACACACACACACACACACACACACACACATATATATATTCTAACTTGTTATTATATTAATACTTCCTTATTATAAATGGGTAGAATTAATAAAGTACCAGTTTGTGAAGGTGTACCTAAGGAACAGAAGACACGAAGGAATAACCGTTAATTATCAAATATTCAGTAAAATCTCATGGTGATATTACCTGGGTCTCTTCAACACAGCAAAGATTACATATTTTCATTTCTATGAGTTAAAAGGTAGAAGCCATAAAAGGAAGTGTGCTGGCCGGGCGCGGTGGCTCAAGCCTGTAATCCCAGCACTTTGGGAGGCCGAGACGGGGGGATCACGAGGTCAGGAGATCGAGACCATCCTGGCTAACACTGTGAAACCCCGTCTCTACTAAAAAAAAAATACAAAAAACTAGCCG
>NW_016805188.1:340238-345611 GCF_001698545.2 Rhinopithecus bieti | reverse complement strand
CCGCGCCCGGCCCCCCCCCCGGGGCGGCAGAGCAAGACTCCGTCTCAAAAAAAAAAAAAAAAAAAAGGAAGTGTGCTTGGGATTCCTTGATCTCTAATTTGCCCCATATCTTATTAAGGAATAAGGAGCTTTCTAGGTTTCCCCAACATGGTGGCATTCTCAATTCTGTTCCCATCCCTGAAGGAAGCAATTAAGAAACCCATGGGGCTCCCCAAGCAGGGAATGTGAGTCAAGATCCCCAACACAAATGGGGAGATCCAGTGGGAATTCACCCACTTCCAAGGGGGTATCCCTTCCCACCTGGGGAATACCTAGGGTGTTATTAGTGTTGCTAATTCTAAGCCAGTGGGGTATTTGTGAATATACAGTTACATGGAGTTTTCTTGATTTTGCAATGATGACTAACTGCTTAGGGTTATTAGGTCTGGTTATGACTTCAGATGACAAAACACCTGACTGTAGAATTGACTATGGTACTTATTCTCTTGTTCTACCATATGTTTCTGTAAAATACCAACATCCTGGTTTCCACTTCTTCAAACTGAGGGAGAAAGAAAGAAAGGGGTGAGGGAGGGAGGGAGGGAAGGAGAAAGGGAGAGAGAAAGAGAGAAAGAAAGGAGAAAAAAGAGAAGAAAAGAAAGAAGGATATTAAAAAAGAAAGAAGAAAGGAAGGAGAGACAGAAGGAAGTAGAAAGAGAAGGATACAAGGAAGGAGAAAGAGAAGGATACAAGGAAAGAGAAAAGAAGAAAAGAAAAGGTAAGAAAAAGAGAGAAAAGAAAGAGACAAGGAAGGAAGAAAGAAGGAAAGACAAAGAGAAAGTTGAGAGATCAGTGAGTAGGAAGATGGATAAGTCATTTGAATTTACATATAGTTTTTAGATTTTGTCTTCTAGGCTGCTTCTGGCTTGTCTAATTATTATAGATTCTTTTGCCAAATCTACTAAATATGAATGCAAAACAGCATGTTTCTTTAATGTGTATTACTGCTGAGTTGTTTTGTGGCTTCATCATGAAAGTCTCATTTTAAAAACAACAAGAAAGCAAGGGTTCTCAGCATAATTGTGAGGTTTCAGCTAAAGCCAGAAATGGAAGCAAGAATGAAAACTCATGATGGAAGAAAATGAAACCACTACATACAATATGACATAGTCAAAAAATATGGAAATATATTTCATAATTTGTCAGAAGTTTAAGGGACATTTAGCAAGTGTTTTTTTCACCCCAAATTAGCTAAATGTCTTTTATTTCAGGTTTCAAAATGAAACACTTTTCACAATTCTGGTGTAGTAGTTCTTGCTACTGATAAATACTGTGTGTTTTATATTTATTTGTCAGATAAATAGACATATCCCTATGTATTCAGATAAACATAATTATTCTAACTCTAAAATTCCCGATACTTAACTATAGTATCTTTTAAAAGTGCTGTTTTTTTTTCTATTTTGGACTAAAATGTTGGAAAGAAAATGCCATTGATATAAATACCATCATAAATAACTAATTGTTGCATATTTGTAAGTTTAAAATTTCTGACATTATTACTTCCTGTTTTATGTACATTTATTTAATTACCAAATAATGAGTATGGCATAATAAGTCCTTGGTATAACAACATTTGACTTTTCTTTTTGGGAATATTTTGAGTCTTTTTCTCCTTCTGTCGCTCTCTCTTTCTGAATGCAAATTGATGACTCTAATCCTAGTCCAATACCACAGGCCTACATTCTATTCTTGTACTTTCCACATATGGAACTCTCACCTCCAACTGTGAGAAACCCACTCTTATTACACTCAATATATTTACTTTTTTGCTTAAGTGCAGAATATATATAAGATAGTTTCAAAATTGCTAATTCATACAACTTAGAGAAACAAACTTGTTAAGCAGAGTTCAATATTTCTTTGCAATTTTAAATGTAGAATCTATGTATATCGAAATACTTAAAATTTTAGGAGTGTCATTGAAAGGATTTTCACAAATGCATGCCTTTAACCCAAACCTCTCTAAAGATGTGGATAATTTTTTTAATTCTAGAAAATTATCTTACTTACATTTAAAAAACTATCCTCCATGTTTCATTAGTGCATAGAATAGTTATAAGGAAAGCATTATTTATTTACAACTTTGCTATTGTGAGACAATCTGCTAAGCAGAGAGTATGTGTATATGTATGTGTATGTGTGATATGTTTGTGGATAGAGAAAAAAGCTAGGCTGAAGGAGGAACATAAGAATTAAGTTCTCATTATATATAATTATAAGATAAATTATAATGAGAAGGTCATTATATGGAAAGATTGACTTATTTTTATAATTATAAGATAATTAATACATTAATAGATAATTATAAAATTGTTATATGGAAATACTAAACCTGTTTTCTGATGTTTGCATCTGAAAATAGACTAAATAAATCTACCCCTGTTTTATGAACGTATTTACATTTATATAGGCTATTTTTTTCTCTGAGGCCGTTTAAATATTTCTTCTGTACCGTGTAATGTTAGGACAATATCATTTCCTTCTAGGAAAATTGATTAACCAGCACTGCTTTTTTTAGTTGTTTCTTGTTTGTTTTTTTACTGCCTTTTAGGTTATGAATTATTGAATCTCAAAAGGACATTAGTTGTAATTGAGAAGAAGTCATCCTTATTGTCTTATTTTGTTGAAATCATCATAAAAAGTAAAGAAACAGAAGAAAAATCTTAAGCGTTAATTTTTTTGATATTGCAAATGGCATGTTTGTTACTGTGAAATTAGGATAGTCAAAGTTGGCTCCATTGTTACTGAGTCCAACAAAAATGCCATGAGAGATGAAGAGATATTTAAATGAAGAAGAAAATAAAGTAGAAGAGAAGGATTGAATAGCATGAGAGAGGAGGACATAATTTTGAAATGGTGGAGAATATATGTTCATTCATTATCTACAAAAACTCTATTGAAACAAATCTAAAAATATGTTGAAACTGACAAAGACATGAAATGTCTATACCTGGATGATGACGCAGAGCATTCTGAGTAACAGAATGTCTGCTGACAAGGATAAAGATAATAAATAAGTGTTTGGTGAAAAAGATATGAAACAAGTGCATCTGAATTATTTTCCATATATCGCATCTGAAGAGGAATAGTGAAACACCCGCACGCACACACACACACACACACGCACGCACACATGCTCGGAAGGAAGTAAAATGACCAGAAAGTATTTCAGGTGGTATTGATTGAAGAGGCCAGGGCTGTTTGTTCCTGGGGAAGGTAGGCTGAAGGAGAAATGTAAGAATTATGCTCTCGTTTATTTATAATTACAAGATTGTTACATGGAAAATTAAACTTATCTTTATAATTCTAAGATACTACATTAATAAGTAATTATAAGATTGTTACATGGAAAGATTAAACCTATTTTCTGATGTTTGCGGTAATCAGATAAATATTTTGTGTGCATATTTGAGGCAGGTTTTGGTTCAATATAACAGATAATTTTCCAGCATCTCAACTGTCCATAAGTATGACAAGTTATCTTGTTGACAAATAGTAAATACCCCTTTACGGAATGCTGAGGAAGAATTAAGGATATGGTAGAAAAGAGCTAGATAGCATCTGAGATTCTATAGTAGTAGAAAAAAATGATTAAAATTTACAAAAGAGCTTCTCAGCTTCGACATAAAAGTTTAATTTATGGAAGGAAGGATACTCATCTATCGCCCTCTGTATTCTAAATTTATATAAAAGAGGCACATATAATGGAAGTTAGTAAATGTCAGTAATATCAACACTTTCCAAGACACCTTCAGATCATGATATATGGAGTATGTCCTCAGCATAAACTCCTACATCTTCTACACTTCTGAAGAGAAGACATTTACAACCATTAGGAAGAATGGTAGTTCCTAAAATTTCATCAAAAATCCATACTTAGAATATAGCTAAGAAAATAGCAAGAGATTTATAAATAATTGCTGAAATAAAATGAGTTAATCATCTTAGTAAGTTTTAGTGTTTAATGTATTTTGTTGTATTTTTAGATGTTTTGAAATTGATAAATGATGTTTGGTTTTATGTGCTAACACTCTATTAATTATAACATTTGATTACCGTATTCTTCAAACATGCCAGATAAAGTTTACTTAACTCCTCTTTTTTTAATCTGCCAAAAAAATTATCAAACAGACTAACATCTGCTTTGCATTATGGAATGACTCACACTCTCTTTCAGCCCCTCCTCTGGTGCCAATACATACACACTCAAGCACTCACAGTCATACCTGCCATTGGTATGTTTTATCTGTGCTGCATTTATAGATACATAGACACATGTCCATCTATATATAACTGCTTGTATGATATGTATATGCATCTGTATGTAATACAGAGAAAGACAGAGGCAGGCACCAAGAAAAAAAAAAAAAAAAAACTGTTAGCAGGATCTCTTAAAATAACAAGACCTGACAGTTGCTGAGTACTTACTCAGTACTAAGCAATATGCCAAGCACTTTAAGTGCATTATATCATTAAGTGGTCTTAACAATCTTTGAAATCTTATTGTTACCTTCACTTAAAATATCTCATAGCTAGTATTTGGTAGGATTGAAATTTACTAACCTAATACAGTTGATCAGTGTGAATGCAGCTGTTCTTAACCATTGTACCGCAGGGTCCGTAATGACACACAGAAACACTATCTTCTTCCTTTCCATACCTATATATAAATTAATATCTCAATATCACAATATACCTTTAAACCTGTCTCCTCCTATATCTATCATGAGCGGTGGTTCTTAAACGAAGACCATTTTGCCCCTGTGGGATACTTGGCAGTGTCTAGAGACATTTTTAGTTGCCATAACTAAAGGGTATTATTAGCAGAGGTCACAGATGCTTCCAACATCCTTGCAATGTACAGAAGAACCACCTCCCCAACACACACGAACAAAATGTACACAGCTAATGTATCGTCCCCAATATATTCATAGTGACAAGTTTGAGAAATCCTGATCTAGAGAGACATATATTTAATGAGAAATGTAAATATTTATATACATATACTCACTTAATTGTCTCTCTTCAGGGGCCTCTTTTAGGTTGTTAGAAGGCCATGGTTCTTTCAAGTAGGCTGTTTTAGGATTTTCCAGTAGGTTACTCTGACTCATCAAACACATTACTGTATTTCTAGTTCAGATAATAGTATTGTCACATTGTTCTTGGTATCTAAATATGTTATGTGTCCATGATATCTTGTCATGGCTCAGTACTCTTTAGCATATGCATATATATATGCACACAGACACACACACGCACACACACACACAGTTTCTTTATATATATAAAGCTTTAGCTATAGATATATAAAATATACAAAATTTATATATC
>NW_016805188.1:329987-339379 GCF_001698545.2 Rhinopithecus bieti | reverse complement strand
GCCTGTTATGAAGTCATTTTTCTCTTAGTTCAACTGGTATGACTTGATTTACATTTGTTAAGCATGAAGCAATATAACCAGTGATAAATAAATAAATCCTCTCTACACAATTATTTACTACTTTGAAACTGCTTGAGACTGTCTCTTTCCCTTTAAATGTCTGTTAGGGGGGTCACATTTCACAAATTCAGATGTACCAATAAGTCACCATCAAACTGTAATGCCCACTGACCTACCAAACTTTCTACTAACGAAAATCTTTTGAAACAGGTTTCAATTCTAGACTTTGTAATGTGGATGATCAACAACCACAAAAGTTTCCAACATAAAGAATTGTTGGGAATGAAAAAAGGAACTAGCAGGTAGGGAAATTATATTCTAAGTATAGGTTGATGCATGTGACATTGTCAAAATTTGACATTTTTCATCTATAAAATGGAAATTTCATATAGTTTGCTTTATATTTGGTTTTGATTCTTGAACACATAACATAGGATGAAAAGCAGTGGCTCTGCAATTCATCTGTGTTTACTGCTCAGATCCTGGCTTTGCATCTTATTTGTTGTGAACTTAGGGCAGTTATTTAGCCTGCCTATATCTCAGCCAAAGTCTTCAGTTCACATATTTACTGAATATGTGTATTTTGTTAGTTTGTCTTCCAAAAAGCAGGGTAGTTACCTATCTTTTCATAGTTCTCTTTCCAATGTTTAGATAATATTGGAAAAACTGGTGGTGGTGGATGTATTTTAAACATTTGTTGAATTAATGAATGCATGAATGAATAACAGTATTTACTCCATAGAATTTTGAATTATAAGCTGGAATAAGCCAGGTAAAGGGTAAAAAAAATTAGTCCTAAGTAGCAGAAACAGCATGGGCAATATCCATTTGTTAGTAGAATTGCTTAGAGATGGACAAGGGGTTGAAGGGAGACCATAAGGAGACTGTTGCATTAATCTATGCAAGGGGTGAGGATCACCTGTGTTAGGGTGGTGGTAAGGTTAGTGAAAAAATGTGGAGAGATTCATAAACTATATTGAGAGTAGCAACAGAAGTTTTCAGTGATGTATTGGATGAGGGCAGTGAATGAGGAAATAGAAGTGTTGGGTTGACTTCCAAGTTTCTGGCCTTAACTGATAGCAGTGTCTCTCCAACCTAATAACATATTATAATCACCCGGGAGATTTTACAAAGACCCTCATGCCTGGGCCCCAGTTCTAGTGATTCGATTCTAATTTGAAAGGTTTGGATGGGGCTTAGGACTTAGTGGGGTTTTAAAACTCCCAGAGGATTCTAATATGTAGCAGTCAAGATTGAGAATGACTGGTTTAGGTGGCTGTACCACTCATTGAAATATGGAAAAGAAACAGGGTTTGGGGGAAATATACACATCATTTGGTCACATTGAGTTGTATGTATTCATGAGATATATAACTCATGATATCAGGTATGCAGTTGGATACATAGTCTGAGCTCAAAAGAGTGGTCTTGGATGATGATGAGACTTTAGGATGATATTTTGTGTGTACGTTTTTAATTGACATATCATAGTTGTACATATTTTGGGGATACATATAATATTTTGACACATGTACACATGTGTAATTATCAAGTGAAGGTAACTGGCATATTAATCACCTCAAACATTTGTGCGTGTGTGTGTTAGGAACATCACAATTCTCTTCTTGCTATTTTGCAATAACCAATATATTACTGTTGAATATAATTTCCATACTGAGTTATTTAATACTAGAATTTATTCCTTCTATCTAACTGTATTTCTGTACCCACTAACCACGTCTCTTCATCCCTGCCTCCCCATTTCATCCCTAGACTCTGGTAACTACAATTCTACTCTTTACCTCAATGGGATCCACTTCTTTCACTCTCACATTTGAGTGAGAACACGCCATGTTTTTCTTTCTGGTCCTGGCTTATTTTGCTTAACATGATGATCTCCAGTTGTATCTGTATTTCTGTAAGTGACAAGATTTCATATTTTTTATGCCTGGATAATATTTAATTGTGTATATATACTATATTTGCTTTATCCATTTATCTGTTGATAGACACTTAGTTTGATTCCATATCCTGGCGATTGTGGATATTGCCGCAATAAACATGGGAGTGCAGATCTCTCTTCTATATACTTATTTCCGTTTTTTTAGGATATATAACTGATAGTGGGATTGCTGGATCATGTGGTAGTTCTATTTTTAGTTTTAGTTTTTTGATAAACCTCCATACTGTTTTCTATAATGTCTATACTACTTTACCTTCCCACTAGCAGAGTACAAGCTTTCCTCCTTTCTTCGCATCCTCATTAGCATTTTTTTTTGTCTTTTTGATAATAGGCATTCTAACTGGGGTGAGATGACATCTCTGGGATGGCATTTCAAGCATGGGAATTTCCTCAGCTTTGGCTAGAAACAGGGTCATCTTATTTATAATAAACCACTGGCTTGTGTTTCTTTATGAATAATACAGAAGTTTTACCACCCCATAAATTTCATCTAATTATGTCTAGTAGTTCCTAGGGATAGCCCATGCAAATTCATAAACTGTTGTCTCATTTTCTTCTACTCTGTTGCTGAACTGTGTCCCCTCACAGGCACTTGAAAATGATACCCCACTGCTACAACTGGTGGGGTTCAACATTTCCAGAGATTGGTTGTCTCTGGATGCTGGCAAGGAGATAGAGCTACACTTCATTAGCTGGAGTTCTCACCACACCAGAGACAGATAGGGGTTCCTAAGACCCTCTTCCCCACTCTAGGTAATAGCTTGAATAAGCAGCCATGCCACCAGGGCCACACTAATGCCTCTGTCCTTCACCTCCACCCCTTCTCAGTGCAGTTCAGACAGGCACCCAAAGTACCTCTTGGGAGACAGAAGTCACAAATGAATGAGATAGCTTGCTGTTATCTTCTTCCTAATCCCCCAATCCTCCAAGCACTTTTGACCTTCCTCTGAGCCAAAACCAATCATGAAGCCCCAGTCATCAAATGTGCCCAAGGCCTGAATGAATCTCAGCAGTGCCTTGTGTGTGTGTGTGTGTGTGGTTTTTTTTTTTTTTTTTCGAGATGGAGTCTCGCTCTGTCGCCCAGGCTGGAGTTCAGTGGCCGGATCTCAGCTCACTGCAAGCTCCGCCTCCCGGGTTTACGCCATTCTCCTGCCTCAGCCTCCCGAGTAGCTGGGACTACAGGCTCCCGCCACTTCGCCCGGCTAGTTTTTTGTATTTTTTAGTAGAGACGGGGTTTCACCGTGTTAGCCAGGATGGTCTCGATCTCCTGACCTCGTGATCCGCCCGCCTCGGCCTCCCAAAGTGCTGGGATTACAGGCTAGAGCCACCGCGCCCGGCCGCCTTGTGTGTTTTTTGATAGTGCTATAGTCTATCTACTTCCTTCAAAATGTGGGAGGAGGAGACTTGAAGTTTGATTAAATGAAATCAGAGGTAACCTGATTCTATATACAAATTTGTGTGTTCTCTAGAAAAGATATTCACATCAAACATGGCAAGCAAGTTATTTGATATACCAGAGAGATATGGCCAAACAATCATGGAAATTACATATTAATAAAAAAAAATTTGGAAAACGTTTTCAGAAGCTAAGAATTGTTTCAAATTGTGGTTGCTAGGGTACATTCAATGCTTCAGATATTAATAACATTGAAATAGCTGACACAAGTTGTTGCAGCCGTAAGAGCAGTCAGAGGTGTAAAAAGTGAAAACCAGTCCACTTTAATTGGTCACTTCATCTGTATCAATAAAGTATGAAGCAAAATTCCCTCTGACCAGTTTCAATATGAAACTTGATCTGGTCATTTGAATCTATTATCTGAGATGGTAAAAAAGCCCGTTCAATTTTACTCTGAACTACCATTTCTGAAATGGCCTCACAAACACAGAATAATATGACATTTCTAAAGCCAGTCTAAATCATTTCATGAGGCATGAAGGAGTTATCACAAAGTCTAAGAATCTCTTTAGAAAAGCCAGCATTCACCTGTGGAGGAAATGAAGAAGCATAAATTAAAAAGTGGTCATTCAAAGTTCCATATGCCTGTCATGGTGGACTTTCTAACCTGTGTTTGACAACTTTCAGTGAAGACAGTAAGTTTATGTTTATCTTCATTCTACATGCAATAATCTTTGGGTGTTTTCTTTGGTAAGAATACATTTAAAAACACTTTATTGAAGTATTAATGACAGGTAAAAAGCTGTACATATTTAATGTATACAACTGGAGAAGTTTGCTCATAAATGTATACCCATGAAACCACCACCATCAAGGACATAAAGACACACATCACCTCCCGAAGTTTCCTCCTGCCCCCTTTAATATTATTTTTTGGAGGGGGCAGGTGGAGGAAGAACACTTTACATGAGATCCATTCTCTTGGCAAATTTGAAACATACAATACAGTACTGTTAGATATAGGCTCTCTGGTATATAAATGATCTCCAGAAACTTGTCTTGCATCACTGAAACTTTGTACCCTTTGACCATCACCTCCCCACTTCTCCCACCTTTCATCCCCTGGAAAACATTATGCTACTCTCTGCTTTTATGAGTCTGATTATTTTAGATCTCACATGTAAGTGAGATCATCCATTATTTGTCTTTCTGTGTCTGGCTTATTTAACTTAGGGCAAGGAGAAATTTTGGATCTCAGCCCCTAGTAGGTTGAAGAGCTTCCTTCTCTTCATTTCAAATAGAAATGGAAAAGGGTCACTGAAGACATATTGCTCAGGTTTCTCTTTTAAAAAAGCACTGCTAGGGCTCTTTCAAAACAGCTATAAAAATTTGAACCAGAAAAGCTGTAGGTCTACAGACTCAGCACTAAGCGGGAGGTAATTGATAATAATGCCAATACTATAGACATCTGAACACTAAAGCTTCTCCAGGAAGATCTGGTGGAACAACGCCAGCTGTTTCTGGCTGGTGAAATGTTTTCCCTGAGTCTCAGATGTTTTATTAAGAGGATAGTAAGTGTAGCGACTTCAGAGAGATGTCTTATTTTGTTCATGGCCAGGAAGGCACTAATCATCTTTCTGCAAATAAAGGGGACTACTACAGGATCCACTAGTTTTCTATCGCATGGAAAATCAAACTTTAGTGTTTGTATTAGAAAGTAACTTCTTTGAAGTTTCATCTTATCAGTAACGTGGTGGCATCAGCACATACAATATATTTAATGAGAGTCTATAGTATCTGCTCTAGGAAGCTTGAGACAAAGTTACATTGTGTTCTTTACTCATTGGTCATTAATAAAAGAAATCTAGGATAATGATTGCTTAGGGTAATTTGTGGGGGAGTCCTCAATCCTATCAGATGCTAGGTGACCTCCTCTTTAGTAATCTGAAAATAAATTTATAAATGATACAACCTACTTGCACACGTAATTTTTAAAACACTAATATATTTCTCTAATTCTTAAAAAAGAAATAAGAATTATGTCATTTGTATTTTAAAGCAAATATCAGACAAAATGTGGTAGTCAGATGCTTTCAAAACAAAAAACATGGTAGTCAGATGCTTTCACATAGAGAAATACTGTGGATATGACTTAAGACTGATACGAGTACACTAAGTACACTATATTCATGACTAAAATGTCACAACAGGCATTGTCACCAATGATGTGTTTTTCTTGGAAATTTTTTCTTTTAGTCTTCATAAAGTACTGATAAAAACGAAGCAAAATCTTCCAACAATTTACATGGTATTTACATTTCTGAAAAAAATCAGTACATACTAAGAGTTCAAAAATGTCTTGTGTTTATATGTGAAATGGATTCAGTTCTAAGCTCAGAAAATTAACAACAACTATTAAACTCATGTAATGTCCAGTGGGAAAATAAAAGTCAATACAGAATACAGTGCTTATTCACTGCGTATGACTGTTCCTTACATTACGGAAAGCCTAGCATCCCTGACTCCTGCCCACTAAATAAATGCTGGTAGGTCTCCCAATATTGGAGATACACAAAAATCATAGTGATAATAGCCCTCTCCTCTATTGAGAGCCACTGTTCAGACAGTTTAGTAGAAGAACTTGAAAGTGTCCTCATGTGTTTCTTTTGCACTAGAGAAAAAACAGTTGTGATGAGTCTGTGATGGTGGACAACAAAGGCCCTCGCTGCTTGATTAGGTTATGATACACATTGTTTGTTGGACAGCCCCAAAACGATGATGCCCTGTCATCATATATTAAACTTGAAAAGGATCTTAGAGCTTAAATTAATGCAACCTGCTCAATAAAAGATGAGGAAATTGAGACGCAGCGGATGTAGAACAGCTAGTGAGCATCTGTAACGTAGCTTTATATTATTTGCTTCTCATAAAAACTAAGTGATTAAAATATTATTTCTCTATTGTATGGAAGAGAAAAGTGAGGCTTAACTTGTAGGCAGCTTCCATGTTTGTGTTAGGCCATAGTCCATGTCTACTGTGCTACGTCTTCCTTGGGCAAAATTTCTGAGCTGGCTAATGAGCCAAGACTTACAATTTTTGTAGTTCTCACATCTTTAGATGTCAAGAGCTATTACGCTGCTTATTTCTCCCCTCTGAAATGTCCTCTTTATCCAATTTTCCTTCTGTTTCTCTGCTTCAGGGGTTGGCTCAAAACCCCACATGTGCCGAACTCTGCCTGCTGCATGTTTTTCTAAATAAAGTTTTAATGGAACATGCTTCTTATGGCTGCTTTCATGCTACAGACCTGAGTTCAGTAGTTGCAATAGAGGCCATCCAGCCCACAAAGCCTAAAATATTTGCTATTTAACCCTTTACAGGAAGAGTTTGCTGATCCCTGTTCTACGTTAAAAAATTATTCCCTTCTTTTGCCACTAATGGAGATCATTTCCTTGTTACCTGCCTCTGCTAATGCACTGACTTAATTACTTAGTGTGCTCTTTTTAGAATTACTTCTGTAATTTCTTAGAAAGGATATACTAGAAATAGTTAATTAATCCAAGAAATGACTCAAAAACTGAATTTTTTTTTAGAATAGAAGTGAAGAGAAACATGAATTTGGGATAGATAAACCTGTTGTTGCTGACCAAATAGCTCTCCATATAGCTGTCATCTGTGGACACTATGAACCTTCCATGCCTCTTAGTCTCAAAATTAAAATTAAAAAGAGATGTAAGGATTTTCCAGGATCACTTCCAGTTCATTTTAAGTGAATAGACTTATGCAACATTGTCAGTTGGACACTAACAGCAAGTATTGTTTTCCTTGTAGTACAGCTCTCTGTCTAGATTGAAAACAGAGACACTTAGACAAATAAATGAGAAAGTACAAAAAAGTTGTACTTTAAATGCTAATTCACGTAATATTTTTTACCTACTTCTCAGGAAAATGACATTTTCCCATGTATTAAACATATATAGTAGAATGCATTTTGGAAAAATGTCTCTTAGAAAAGAAAACCTTTAATTTAGTTTGTAGGTAGATGTGCCAGTTATCCATTTATGGCCTCTCAGCTCTAAATTCACCATTTTTTTCCTGCTCTGTGATAACATTGTCAACAGAGGATATTGAAGGGACACCAGAGGATAGTTTTTGTTTTGTTTCTGGTTTAAATGTGCTCCTCTAGTTGCAAATGTGCTCCTTTAGTTGAGCTCCTGCAGAAGGCATGGTTTTTTGTTTTTTTTTTTTTCTTTTGAGGCGGAGTCTTGCTCTGTCGCCCAGGCTGGAGTGCAGTGGCGCGATCTCGACCCACTGCAAGCTCCGCCTCCCGGGTTAACGCCATTCTCCTTTCTCAGCCTCACTAGTAGCCCGGACTACAGGTACCCGCCACCACCCCTGGCTAATTTTTTTGTGTGTTTTTAGTGGACACGGGGTTTCTTCATGTTAGCCAGGATGGTCCCGATCTCCTGACCTCGTGATCTGCCTGCCTCGGCCTCCCAAAGTGCTGGGATTACAGGCTTGAGCCACGGCGCCCAGCCAGGCATGACTTTTTTTCAGCAGTATTCTGACATCTAGCAGCAAGTTGCATCTCCCCAGCTTCCCTCAGCACAATCCCCACCTTGGACTGTTTCCAGCAACAAGTTCAATGGTATTCCTGAGAGGAGCTAACAAGTTGCATGGTTTTCCAATTAAGTAACAATATACCCTTTGGACTTCTACCACTTGCAGGTGGCTTTCCCATGAGTCCAGCTGCTGCCCCAGCTGGCTTTCCAGCAGGTCAACAGCAACCTATTCAAGCAGCTTCCTGTGAAGTTCATCAGTGTCCCAAAAGACAGTTCTCAGTTGGCCTAACTGACAGCTGGGGACCCTCTCTGATTTAGAACACCCAGTGAAATTTCCCACCATCTAGTGTGCTTCAACTGTACCCTTCTCAATGGGATCTGAATTCCAGCTTTGGGGAGGATTCTCTTCCTCCAAGCTGTTCCTTTCTTGAGTACTCTTCCCCAGCAGCCCTTATCCTTCAGAGTTTTCTTCCTCCCACCCACTTTTACATAATTCTCTGTGACTCCAATCCCTTGTTGCTGTTTCTTTATATTAAACTTTCCCTGTTCAAATTATTGTGAAGTTTCTACCTTCTGACTGGAATGTAACTAATACAGCAGAGAAGTGAGAACAAGCCACGTTGTAAGAACAAACCATGTTTGTTCTTAAAACATTTTACCTGGTAGGGAAATTCATCTTTTCCAAGTATAAAGATTGAACAGACTTTTGGATAAGACTTAAAATGAAATTGCTGAATCATTTGCTACTTCTGCGCACATTCCCTTTGGTGTGAGACCACCTCTGGGTATTATTGTTAACTATAACAATGGGGCAGAGAAAGCACTCATAGTTCAGTTCTCTCAGTCTCCTAGAGAAAGCAAGAGTGTGAAAGGAAAACATCCAAGTTTGGTCTTCTATGTTGAATATCTTGTCTGAGTTCCGCTTACATCTTAGTTCCAAACTTAGATGTTTTCCTAAAACTGTTGATTCTCAGATCGCATTCTAGACTAACTTTTAATCAAGAGAACATTCCATGATTACCACTCATGGAAAAGATGGTGCATCCTGCTTCCTTACATGGATGTCTTGCTTTCTCTCTGTCACCTGTGAGTCCCAGGCACACTGAGTCCATAAATGCCTTCCTGGGAGAGGTTCTCAGCATCATAGTTCCATGGAAACAGCCATGCCTATGTGAGAGAAGAGCATCAATGATGTGAAATGTGAGTAAGCAAGTGGATTCCCTGTTCAGTGTATCTTCTGTGCCTTTCAATTGCGTGTTTTGCATAAAAACAAAAAAAGTTTAATCACGATAACCATTCCTATAATTAAAATTTCCAAAGGAATAAAAACAAGGATATTTGTATAATATAAAGATAAGTTTGTGGTTATTTTAATACAAAATAAGCCTGAGGGAATTTTTATGAATATCCGTCT
>NW_016805188.1:316478-328365 GCF_001698545.2 Rhinopithecus bieti | reverse complement strand
TTTTTTTTTGAGATAGAATCTCACTCTGTCACCCAGGCTGGAGTCCACGGGCTGGAGGTCAAGGTGGGCTCACACCTGAGGTCAGGAAGCTGACCAACATGGTGAAACCCATCTCTAGAAAAATACAAAAATTGGCCAGGCATGATGGCAGGTGCCTGTAATCCCTGCTACTTGAGAGGCTGAGGCATGAGAATCGCTTAAACCCAGGAGGCGTAGGTTGCAGTGAGCCAAGATCGTGCCATTGCACTCCAGCCTGAGTGACAAAGCAAGACTCTGTCTCAAAACGAAACAATACAAAACAAACAAACACATTAAATGGGAGGCCATTAGACTGAGGTTTCTATGTAAGCAAAATGAAACTTAAGCTCAGCCCACCACCAGTGGCCAATTGGACATTAGTTATCTCTCTTGTACTGCTCACCAGGAGAGTCCAAATAAGACAATGGCTCAAACTTTCACCAATCAAATGATTTGTTGGCTCTGCTTCTGCATTCGCCCTGTAAAAATTTCCCCTTCAACCACCATGGGGAGAGCCCCAAACCACTTCCTGTTTGGAGGTGCCTAATTCATCAATTGCTGTTTGCTCAAATAAATTCTTTAAAATTTTAAAGTGCCAAAACTTATCTTTTAACACTACTGAAGAAGCAGGAGGGAACCATGCCCCACCTCATGCAGCAAGACCTCTCTCCTGCCGGTGTTGGAGGCTCCTCCTCAGGGCTTGTCTTGTCTGCTTGAATTGTGTGTGTGTGTGTGTGTGTGTGTGTGTGTGTGTGTGTGTGTGTGTTTTCTCCCCTTGCTTTCCCTTTATTAGGTAGAGAGCTCCTCCAGGACAAGAACTGTGCTACAATTTTAGTCTCACTGTGACTGACACAGGGCTCAGTAGTTTAATAGCTGTTCTTTCTGTTTGCTGAGGGAATATAATCCAACTAATGCGAGTGGGGGTTGAACAGTGGAGTAGACCAAGCAGCTAGGCAGAGAGACTGAGCTGAGGAGAAACCATAGGGCTGAAAATGACTGACAAAAGCAAACAATGGGGAAAAGATTCCCTACTTAATAAATGGTGCTGGGAAAACTGGCTAGCCATATGCAGAAAACTGAAACTGGACCCCTTCCTTACACCTTATACAAAAATTAACTCAAGACTGATTAAAGACTTAAACGTAAAATCTAAAACCCTAAAAACCCTAGAAGAGGGAGGCCAAGGCAGGCAGATCACGAGATGAAGAGTTCGAGACCAGCCTGATCAACATGGTGAAACCCTGTCTCTACTAAAAATACAAAATTTAGCTGGGTGTGGTGTAATCCCAAGCTACTCAGGAGGCTGAGGCAGGAGAATTGCTTGAACCCAGGAAGCGGAGGTTGCAGTGAGCTGAGATTGTGCCACTACACTCCAGCCTGGATGACAGAGCAAGATTCTGTCTCAGGAAAAAAAAAAAAAACCCTAAAAGAAAACCTAGGCAATACCATTCAGGACATAGACATGGGCAAAGACTTCATGACTAAAACACCAAAAGCAATTGCAACAAAAGCCAAAATTGACAAATATGATCTAATTAAACTAAAGAAGTTCTGCACAGCAAAAGAAACCTATCGTCAGAGTGAACAGGCAACCTACAGAATGGGAGAACATTTTTGCAATCTATCCATTTGACAAAGGTCTAATATCCAGAATCTACAAGCAACTTAAACAAATTTACAAGAAAAAAAAAGAAAAGAAAAAAACATCAACAAGTGGGCAAATGATATGAACAGACACTTCTCAAAAGAAGACATCTATGCAGCCAAAAGTACATGAAAAAAGCTCATAATCAGTGGTCATTAGAGAAATGCAAATCAANGCAATCTATCCATTTGACAAAGGTCTAATATCCAGAATCTACAAGCAACTTAAACAAATTTACAAGAAAAAAAAAGAAAAAGAAAAAAACATCAACAAGTGGGCAAATGATATGAACAGACACTTCTCAAAAGAAGACATCTATGCAGCCAAAAAGTACATGAAAAAAGCTCATAATCAGTGGTCATTAGAGAAATGCAAATCAAAATCACAATGAGATACCATCTCACGCCAATTAGAATGGCGATCATTAAAAAGTCTGGAAACAGGCCAGGCACAGTGGCTCATGCCTGTAATCCCAGCACTTTGGGAGGCCGAGGCGGGCGGATCACGAGGTCAGGAGATCGAGACCACCCTGGCTAACACGGTGAAACCCCGTCTCTACTAAAATACAAAAAATTAGCTGGGCGTGGTGGCGGGCGCCTGTAGTCCCAGCTACTCGGGAGACTGAGGCAGGAGAATGGCATGAACCCAGGAGGCAGAGCTTGCAGTGAGCCGAGATTGCGCCACTGCACTCCAGTCTGGGTGACAGAGCGAGACTCCGTCCCCGCGCCCCCCCCCCGCCCCCAAAAAAAGTCTGGAAACAACAGATGCTGGAGAGGATGTGGTGAAATAGGAATGTTTTTACACTATTGGTGAGAGTGTAAATTAGTTCAACCATTGTAGAAAACAGTGTGGCAATTCTTCAAGAATCTTGAATCAGAAATTCCATTTGATTCAGCAATCCCATTACTGGGTATATACCCAAAGAATTATAAATCATTCCACTATAAAGACACATGCACACATATGTTTACTGCAGCACTATTCACAATAGCAAAGACTTAGAACCAACCCAAATGCCCGTCAATGATAGACTGGATAAAGAAAATGTGGCACATACACACCATGGTATACTATGCAGCTATTAAAAAGAATGAGTTCATGTCCTTTGCAAGGACATGGATGAAGCTGGAAATCATCATTCTCAGAAAACTAACACAGGAACAGAAAACCAAACACCACTTGTTCTCACTCATAAGTGGAAGTTGAACAATGAGAACACATGGACACATGGAGGGGAACGTCACACACCATGGCCTGTCCGGGGGAGGGGAGCAAGGGGAGTAGAGCATTAGGACAAATACCTAATGCATGGGGGCTTAAAACCTAGATGAAGGGTTGATGGGTGCAGCAAACCACCATGGCACATGTATACCTATGTAACAAACCTGCATGTTCTGCACATGTCTCCCAGAACTTAAAGTATAAGTAAAAAAAAAAAAGATAAAAGGAAAATGACCATTGACAGAAATGGCAAAGTCAAATAAGAAAGCAGCTCTCTCACCCTTCCTTCCATCCCTCCCACAACCTTCCTTTGGTGATAATTTAGATGTGTCCCTATCTGAGGCAAATAGTTTGTTAATCTTATCATATAAGTTTACTTTACAGGGGTATATAGAGGTATTGAAAGATGGCATGTTTTCATGGAGTATTTCCTAAAACATATTTTGTTGTTACAGATACTTACTAAACAAGCAAACAAAATGTACTAGATGAAATGATGCTGAGTTAAATGTTTTTGAGATTGTTTTTAATTTCAGGACTTCACAGAGTCTTTAATGTGAGCACTGTATATCTCAAGGAGCACACTTAATATGGATGATTATGCAAATATATTTGACTAAGAAATTCTTTTTCCAAAAAATCATCTCTTGGATCCCATGGATAATTATTTGAAAAATGCTGGTTTAGTGTATTTTGGCTCAGTTACATATTCCTGTAAGTTCTACTTGCTTCTCGTATGACATTTAACACCTACCTGGATTTTATTTCACTTCCAGCCTGTAGATAAAAATAGTAAAACCTGACCTCTACCTACCTCTGAGAGGATATTATAGGATTAAATAAGATAAACAAAGCAAAACATAAAAAGCAGATATTGTCTTCGCTCCCTATTGGATCTTCAGTAGCAACATACCACAGAGCAACATTTCCTAGACACGTTGTAAATCACTCAAAAACATAAAAATCAAATAGAATTTAAAATCTACTCAAACTACTAAAGTGTATTTAAAATGAGCTTCCAAGAGATAGAGCACAGAGGTATATAACTGCATGTGAAAGGAAGGAACTGATAGGAGAAAAGACCACCACTGAGTGTCACTTTTTGGGCCACCTCTTTCTGCCTCTCTGTATGCTTTCAATTTTAGTTCCTTTCAAAGATTGCCTGAGGACTGAAGAGAGGGGTCACCTTGAGTAACTATTCTACTGAATGGGAAGTGCTCCTCTCCCCAGTGCCCATTCAAATCCTGCTGAGGCACTTTCTCTAAAGAGATTGCTTTTTTAAAATTTTATTTTATTATAACCCTGTCTATTCACTAATCAACTGACTGAAGTGTCAGTTGACTTGAATAGGAGTCACCCAATACTAAATCGCAACAGGATCTAAAAGCTGAATTTAAAGATCAGCTTAGAGGTGAAAGTATAATTCTTATTTGCACTGTTTTTGGAGGTGGAGGACATGTTTCTAATTCCATTCCCCACAGGAAGATTTTGAAGCAATTTCATGAACTTGTTTCAATCACACATTGAGGGCATTTTTTCATCTTTTAGAAATAAGTCCAATCATACCTCTGCTGGTGACTGGGGTCTTTATCTCTGTACCTCTGAAAATGAAGCTAATAATGTCCACTTTGAAATGTTGTTGTGAGCACAAAATGAGATAATATAGATTAAACCAAGGGCACTTGGCAGGTATTCAATAAATGGTAGTCTTAGGTTTCTCTTTAGAGTCAACAGAGTTCATCAGAGAACACACTCCAGGCCTAACTCTTGGGGTAGCTTTGAAAGTAGATTGCTCTTTGACAACAGAAAAGTGGAATCCTGATCCTTGCAGGGTTTTCCCAGTAATTTAATGTACTTCTTTCTTGACTAGTGCATTTTCTTTTTCCATGAAGAGTTAAGAGTTTCATCTCATAGATTTGCTATTCAAGTATGAGCTAAATTTTTGTTTTTATCTATGGTTTGTAGCACAACTTATCTATGTGTATTTTTATTAATATATATTTATAATATGTTAATTGTTTGTTATGGTAATGACCAATTAAAGTATTACAAAGCAAAGATCTTATAATAGATAAGGCCATGTGCCTTAGATGGGATGAAGGTCCTTCCCTAAGTCTCCATAATGCTGCCAATAATTTGCTAAGTGGGAGAGTCTCAGGAGGCTGGAGTCTGATTTTTTTGTCCTTGCCCTGAGGGTCAAGTATGTCCAACAATTATACTTATGTGGTGGAAAATGTATGCCACAGGCCGGGCATGGTGGCTCATGTCTGTAATCCTAGCACTTTGGGAGGCTGAGGTGGGCAGATCACCTGAAATCAGGAGTTTGAGACCAGCCAGTCCAAAATGGAGAAACCCCATCTCTACTAAAAAAAAAAAAAAAAAAAAAAATCAGCCAGGCATGGTGGTACATCTGTAATCCCAGCTACTCAGGAGGCTGAGGCAGGAGAATTTCTTGAACCTGGGAGGCGGAGGTGGTTACAGTAAGCCAACATCGAGCCCCTGCAGTCCAGCCTGGGCGACGGAGTGAGACTCCGTCTAAAAAAAAAAAGAAAGAAAATATAGAAAATATATGTCACAAATAAATAAATGGAAAACTGTTAGGAATTACAGAGACACTAATTTTGCTGCCAGGGAAAACCGAGGTACTAATTCTGAGAAAATAAATCAATGTAGCTTAGCTGCAGTCATCCTCAGTTTCTAGTTCTCCAAACTACTAGGTCAATAGCATGCGTTGCTTCATGGAGAAAGCAGGACACTCTTACAAACAGAGAAACATGGGCCTGAATTTGAAAATGGAATTTTCTCTGTAGTCCAAAATCAAGCACTTTTGAACACTGAAATTGCCTGGCTTAGTTGAGAAGAGGCTGATTTTCTCACAACTCCCAAAGCAAACATTCAGCTTGAGGAGGATCAGGCAATTTATATGGCAGAAACAATAAATAGGGAGAAAAATATGCAATATAAGGAAACTTCTTGGCCCATAGAAGGAGGAAAGCCCAGCTGGCCAGAGAGAGATGGAGCCTGGAAAACAGAAAAATAAATATCTTTAGGGTTTTTGATTCCCCTCTTATGGCTGAATCCAAAAGAATGAATAAAGAATATTTAGGTAGGTTTGGTAATTTTAAAATTTCTGGGGCTGATACCTTGCTTTCCTGGGCATAACAGGGAATATGGAAAGTTTCATGGGGAAATCCCATGCCTCTGAAATGCCAGCAGCATTTATCTAGCAATAGTTATCCAAGGGGGTGGGCCTGAGTGAAATCTCAGCTTAGTGTGGTGTGGAGAAAGCAAATAAGAGAGCATACGTCCCCAAGGCCATTCACAAGTGCTACGTGCCCTTGTGATCAATAGAAGGAGTAGTGTAGCCAGATAGACTGTAGGATGTGAGATGCTTGTGACTGGAGGCTAAGGCAAAGTTCATGGACATCAGCAATGATAACAGGATGCACTCCAAAGACCAAGCAGGGTAATCTCAACTCAGATGGATCTTCAGCAGCCATGTGGTTAGACCACTGCAGAAGTAATCAGGACAGAGGCCATTACCCTGGAACCAAGCAGGATTTGGTATATCACCTGGAGACTTGCATGTTCCACCTCCATGTCTGAGAACATGTCAGCTTCGTTCTACACCCAGGTACTAAATTTGGAAGAATGGGAAGGATTTGAATGAGAGACTCATAAATACAAAATAAAAAAATGTATATTCTATTTTTTTGTGGGAAGGGGGATTTCTAGAGTAGATAGAACAAGATATTAGCTGTAAAGCCAAATTGCATTTCTGATACTTGAGTGTATGCTTGTTAAAATCATACCTGCCACATGGGAAAGAGAACTGTGAATTTGGCTCAACCCATTTTAGAACAAAATTCACATGTCTTGGGACATGAATCCCAAAATATGGAAACTTAACCATGCTTCTGCTATTTGGATTTTCTGTAACTGATTCCCTTTGTTTCTTTCATGGAATTTTAAAATATCCTGTGTGTCAGGGTAGATGAGGCCTGAGTCTTAAAAGAGGTAGTAGCATCTTCTTACAGATAGCATATGAGCTTGGAGTGAAAAGCAAAGTGAGAAAATGCCGATGTCACACCCTGTGGAAGCATTTTAGAAAATCCTCCATCCATGGAATCTCCTGATGCTCATATCAGCTCAGTCTTGCAGGAATTTGCATGTTGCTTATTTATAGAGGTCATTCTTTAATAATCCTTGTGGCAATGGCAGAAAGTACCCTTTGGTCTCCTCCTCTCGAGCCATCCCACCATAGTCCTCTGAGTGACTGGAGAAGAGAAGCCAAGAGTGATTGTCAGTGTAACTCATGGTTGGTCACAGAACTGGTTTAAAAAGGAGTCGGGACTTGAAATCTAGCTAAACATTGAGAGTCTGGAATACATCAGACCTGGGAGGGAAGGCAGGGTGAAGCCCAGAAAGCTATGCTAAGATAAGGAAAAGCAGCCAAGTATTAGGGAAGTCCAGTCCTTGGTTGATTCAACTCTAGATGAAGGGTTTGGATAATGAGCATAGACTCAAATTTAATACTCAGTGATAGCTGTGGGAAAGTGAACCCCAATTTTGTGACTTGTTTAGCTTTAGAAGTGGATTGAGTACAGATAGGCCTAAAAGAAAAAAAATGCCAGAAATGGGGCATAGGAAGTGGAGTATGCTGTGAACATGGCAAATGACTTTTTGTCTTATTAAATTGTGCAGGTCTGGAGGTATGCATGGTTCGATTCCCACCTTTCCCCTTTCACCCTCCTCATGGATGACTTCATTTGTGTCCTGCTTAAATAAGACAGACTTCTGTACCAAGCTTCAGGACCCATGTAATCTACTGTCTAGATAAACCTATGCAACTCTTACCTTTACTCTGGTTGTTGACTGGTTCCAGCTTTGTGACCCAATCCTAATGCTGATTGATGGGCTTCTACCTGTTTGTCCTGCCTGAGGCCTTTTATTAGTGGCTCCCCGCTCTATGTATCTTCTGGGGCCAGGATTCTAATATGGTCTCACTGTAATTCTTTCCAGTAAGTTCCGTCTAAGTTTGTTAGCTTTGGAGGTGATGGTGGCAGTGGTTGCATTTCCTGTTACTTAATGCCTCTAAACTCATAGTATTTACAACATTCAAAGAAGATTTTAATATGAAATAACTAGAAGAACAACTCATTATATAATTTAATTGCTATGTGTTATTATAAGATTAAAGTAATAGTTTTTTTTTTTTTTTTTTTTTTTATCCTGTAGCAATAGGCTATTAAAAAACTGTTAGTAAACATATTAGGGTCACCAAATAAGTCAATGACTGAATGGCGATTAGTTCAAACTCTTTAACTTTTCACAGTTTTAAGCCATGTCTTTGTGTTTCAGAAAGACACTTTTTCTAAAAAACAAAATGTCTATTGGCTACTCCTAAATTTCTTCATTAACAGTGAAAAAAATTCAATAGGAAGTCACGGAACTTAGTGCTTCTTTCTCTGTGCCAATTCTGTCAGACCACACAGAAGCAAAAGCTAGATGATCTGGCAGAGCTATCAGACTTGGAGAGAGGTTTGGCAATGGAATGAGGGGAAGGAAAGCTGACTGTGGTGTCACTGATTCAGGCAGGAGAGAGGAGTGGTTACAGGCAGTGTTAGTGAACTGTCTACAGACTGCACTGCAAACAGCTGAGTAGGAAGTTTTACTTAGCGAGGAAAGAGAGAATATACTAATGTAGTTGATGTTGGGATAAAATGGAAGTTAGCATTTTAGGGCACTATTAAGACCACAGAGGTGGCTTGTGGATGGAGATAGAGTAATACAGGGTAGGATGCTATTGTACGCTGTTCTAAATACTCGATACTGCTTTTTTTTTTTTTTTTTTTTTTTTTTCTAGGATAAAGGCTATGTAAAGTAATGCTGTCTGCATATTTTGTCAGGATCAAGTCTCAACTAGAAAAAAAATACAAAACAAAATATTAACAAAAATAGAATTAGATACAGTGATGCCTTCTAGAGTAATGCTTGCTTATATTTATGATCCACTTATTTTGAAGACATTAGATTTCTCAATAAGAAATTACTATGAAGCACTTTCTTACGTTGGGTGAGCTAGATACTGCAGATGCATAACATTATTATTATTGTCACTAGAAAACAAATTAACATGCTTTAAAAATTTATAGCCCTCTACATTCTGTGAAGTAGGAATAATATTAGTTCATTTTATTGAACACTCACTATGATGCAGACACTACGATTAGTGCTTTATGTTTATTTTCCCTTCAAAGTGTAAAATAAAATCTGAATAAGGTACTATTTTTATTATGAATTAATAGAGGAGAGAATCGAGGCATAGAGGAGCCAAGATAACTTGTTCATAGTCAAACATATGGTAAGTACCAGATCTGGGATTCAGAACCATGTTTGACTCTAGTATCAACCCATTTAACTAGGATTTTCACTGGATATTCTAGTCCTCTCAAAAATAAGCTGTTTCACTGATGCAAAATAAAAACACAATGATAAAAAACTACGCATTCACTAAAATGACTAAAATTTTAAAAGAACGACACCACCAAATGTGTTTAGGATATGAAGCAGCCGAAACTGTCATACAATGCTGGTATAGTATAAAAGGATACAACCTACTTGGAGAAGAGTTTGACAGTTTCATGTACAATTAGCCCACACTTATACAACACTAAAATCCCATTACTAGTTATTTACCAAGAGAAGTAAAAGTGCAGTTGTACAGAATTCACATCAGCTTTATAATACTCAAAAACTAGAAACAATCCAAATATTCATTAACTGTTAGATAAACCATTTGTGGTAGATTCATGCCATGAAATATTACTCAGTGGAAAAAGGAATAAACTGCTCATATTGAAACAACATGGATAAGTTTCAAAAGCAGTATGGTGAGCAGAGGAAGCTAGGCAAAAAAGTGCACATAATGTGTGATTTCATTTATGTGAAGTTCTAGAATAGATAAAACGAATCTACAGTGATAGAAAACAGATCAGCGGTTGTCTAGTGCCAAGAGAATAGGATTAACTGTGTAGGGATATGAGGTAAATTTTGAATGACATAACTCTTCTATATTTTCATTGTGGTGGTAGTTACACAAGTTTATATATTTGTCAAAACTTATTCAACAGTACACTTAAAATGGGAGCATTATATTTTATAAAAATTATAACTGAATAACTTGATTAAAAAATATACTGTTTCCTGTAGTTAAGTCCTTACTGCTTAAGAATTCTTAGCGTTTATTTCCTTGAACTTCCTGCCTGTTCTATTGTGTATATGTTAGTACAGATGTATGTACATTAAGATGTACTGATTTACTTATGATACTGGATGTTTACCTGCTTATAGCCTATATTACTTCACAAAATTGAATTATGTGTATTTTTCTGTTTTTTCTTATGTTTATTTAGTCTTCTTTTGCTGACTGAATCATAGCTATAACACCGTTTGTTAATCTGACTGCATGAAAAAGTATACAACCTGCCAGAATTTGGAAAATACAGCGCATAATGCCAAATATTTATATATAAGCGAAATGAAAATTTGAATGAACCATTCATATTTATTGGCTCTCTATTTATCAAAAGGCTGTGAAACCAGTACCTGACATAAATGAAGCAATGGAAAAGAAGTCCTTGATGGTAACCTTGAAGTTTTAGCTCCTGAAGTATTATCTAATGACCTCATATAGATTGAATTGTAGTTTTTGTAAGTGTTGGTTACAGTTGAAAGTAAGTGTGCTACAGCAGGAAGACTTTAAATGTTAAATTTAGGTGGCCTGGCTTGAATTTATATCCCAGTTTCACCATTTACCTACTGAGTGGCTTTGAGCGACTGCTTCAGCTGTTTGATTGCCAAATTACTTACCTGAAACAGAGAGAAAATCTCACAGGCATGAGACAATTTTAAAAAGTACACATAAAGCATGCTTAACACCTACTATCCATGATTGATATTATTTATTATATTACATAAGTATAGTGTGAAAAATTCTGATCTTAAATTTAGAATCTTGGGTTTGAGTCTCTGTATTACACTCAGTGTCTTGGCTTTGATTTTCCATTAATCTCTTTGTAAAATGGTTATAGTAGTAACATTAGTTTATTTTGAGGATTAGCTGAGACTTTATATATGGAGTTATATTGAGTAATACCCAGGACACAGTACATTTTACATTTTAGTTGATTTTAAATGTATATTTTAGTTGATTTGAAATCCAATTTATTCAATGTCATATAAGATATATGATAACTCTGTTAACTAGAATATTAACAAAAGTATTCCATTTTCCAACTATGACTAAATATAGGTATTTGCACAAATGTAAGAATAAAGAAACACTGAGATCATAGACTGAAAATTTCTCATTTTATCCAAGTCTTTGATATCTTTAAAATAGCAAAATAACTGTCCAGATAGATAACCTAGAACTCATTTTTTTATGTGTCAAATGATTATTTGTGTCCTTCATTAGTTTGATTTTTATGAAAGACTGGAAGGTGACAGAGAAAGCAATGCAACTAAGAATAATACAGCACTGATCATTTCTTTTGACAGCCCAATTGTTTCATCATAACTTGATTATTAAGCAGATGAATTAAGCAGATGTCAAAATAAACTTTAAGCTCCAGGAATTCCAGCTCTATGGAAGCATTCAAAATGCAAATTAAAATGACATTTTTCACAATAGGAATAATGTTATGAATTAACCCTTCACTAAGAATCTTTTCCCAATTAATATTTATTATCATAGATAATAGATAAACAAATATAAAAAGTAAAGGATAAGCTATCACATAATAAGTGAACAGACCATACATCTTCTTTGAAAACAAAGAAGCGGGGGCGGAGCAAGATGGCCGAATAGGAACAGCTCCAGTCTCCAACTCCCAGGGCGAGTGACACAGAAGACTGGTGATTTCTGCACATTCAACTGAGGTACTGGGGTCATCTCACTGGGGAGTGCTGGACAATCGGTGCTGGTCAGCTGCTTTAGCT
>NW_016805188.1:256226-314147 GCF_001698545.2 Rhinopithecus bieti | reverse complement strand
ATTCCTCAAGGATCTAGAACTAGATGTACCATATGACCCAGCCATCCCACTACTGGGTATATACCCAAAGGATTATAAATCATGCTGCTCTAAAGACACATGCACACATATGTTTATTGTGGCACTATTCACAATAGCAAAGACTTGGAATCAACCCAAATGTCCATCTGTGACAGACTGGATTAAGAAAATGTGGCACATATACACCATGGAATATTATGCAGCCATAAAAAAGGATGAGTTTGCGTCCTTTGTAGGGCCATGGATGCAGCTGGAGACCATCATTCTTAGCACACTATCAGAAGAACAGAAAACCAAGCACCGCATGTTCTCACTCACAGGTGGGAACTGAACAATGACATCACTTGGACTCGGGAAGAGGAACATCATACATCCGGGCCTATCGTGGGGAGGGGGGAGGGGGGAGGGATTGCATTGGGAGTTATACCTGATATAAATGATGAATGGATGGGTGCTGACGAGTTGATGGGTGCAGCACACCAACATGGCACAAGTATACATATGTAACAAACCTGCACGTGGTGTACATGTACCCTAGAACTTAAAGTATAATAAAAAAAAAAAATTAAAAAAAAAAGAAAACAAAAAAGCAAACTTTAAGAAAATAAAGCATAATAATAAAGCCATATATTCTAAATATATGAATATAGAAATATTTAGAAATTTTCCTGTAAGAGTGTAGGTGGTACATCTTCCAAACATCTGAATAAGGAAACATTATATTACTTAGCTTATTTATTTGTAGCTCACATGTCATGGCACAAGATAAAGCAACCTCAACAGAAGGCCTGCATTTCTGCATAGGACTCTGTTTTTCTACCTGCAGGTATATTTATTCTGATCTGGGAATCAATATATGGTGGGATGACAAGATGTGTTGGCACTGTCGTGGTTTTTTGTTAAATATCCATGTGCTTGTGAGACATTCCAATTTTCACGGCCTTATTTTCACATTAAATTTAGAAAATACTGTATAATTTTTTCTCTTATTTAGAAAATTGAGTTTGTTTCAAAAGAAATAATACAAGTTAAACCACTGATATTTCAAATAATATAGGTTTATTCTATCAGTTGTTGTTTAATATTCAGCTAAATCTCATCCGTAGTTGTTTTCTTAACTAAGTTACCAAAGCAAGAGTTTCTTTCTTTATTCCTACAACTGTCATTTCTCATTCTCTCTGCATTGGCAAAATGTTCAATCTGCAGGATTATGCAGGGTATTTCCAGCACTGTAGTTTGGTCATGAATAGGTTATGTATTCAAATAGTCATAAACATTTAATAAGTCATAAAGAGAAAGAAGTTCATCAGAGCAAAATAACTAATAAAAGAACACTAGTTAGCTAAGAATTTCCATGTGATGAGCAGACGTAAATACATTATGTGGAGGAAACTTTTTGTTTCATAAATCTATATTGTATTTTAAAAGTTTTATAACCACTTTCCACATACTATCCTTTTTGACAATTGAGTAATTCTTTCAGAATAGTTACTTGCCTAAGATTGCAGGGCTATAATATGGTAAGTTTTTATTGAAGCCAAAATATTCTGACTTTGTGTTCACTCTTCTTTCTGCTATGTCAGATGAAGTCAGAATAACAGACTCAGGATTGCTTATTTCACCGATGTATAGTTCACTTTTTAAAAACAGACAATTCATGTTCATCAGGCAACTTTATTTTTGATTCAAATGTATTATATAGTTGATAATTTATTGCTCATGCTCATGAACATTCACACTTACCAAAATTACCTGTTCTTATGTTTGTTCCTAAAATGAGAATAGCCAATGTTTGAATGACTGTTAGCATTTGAAAAATGGAGATAAATTCATAAATTACCACAATGAAATATCTCACAAAAGTGTGAAAGGCTTAACTGCCTGTTTCTTTGTTCACTTCAATGGTCAATTTTGTAAATAAAATCACTCAGTTATTTTCTAGGCTCAAAAAAAAAGAAATTTTAATAGTATTTAAACAAAAAATAAATTTCCTGTGAATGATCCAAATATACTGCAACAGCTCTGTCTTCTAATTCCACAAGAATGTAGAATATGTACATAACAGACAACCCTTGTATCTTTGCCCCTCAAGATCCATGTCTTTTTCTTCTGCAGCATTTTGACTTCCCTTTGGAAACCTCCCCTCCTTACTATTAGTCTTGGCCCTAGGAATGGACACTCTATTTCTGGTCCATCAAACTTTTTTAGGTGCTATAAGGAAAGAAGAGCTTTTATACTGAGCTTGTTACAATGGAAGAAACTAAGCCTCAAGCTGCTGGAGTCATCTTGTCACTGCAGGGAGAGAGCCTGCTAGTGAATAAAATAACACAGGAAAAAGGAAAGCTAGGAAGTAGAGTGATATTTAATTCTGGTATTATTTATTGACGACAATTGTAATCAGTTTTACTTTTGTATTTCAGTAAAGTGATCCTGTATATTCCCCCTTTCATTTCATTTTATTTCCTTTCATTTTTCCACATAAGCCTGCCTGATTTCATTTTTTGCTACTCGTCATTGAAAAGGTACTGATTGCCAGGCGCGGTGGCGCAAGCCTGTAATCCCAGCACTTTGGGAGGCCGAGACGGGAGGATCACGAGGTCAGGAGATTGAGACCACCCTGGCTAACACGGTGAAACCCCGTCTCTACTAAAAAAATACAAAAAAACTAGCCGGGAGAGGTGGCGGGCGCCTGTAGTCCCAGCTACTCGGGAGGCTGAGGCAGGAGAATGGCGTGAACCCGGGAGAAGGAGCTTTCAGTGAGCTGAGATCCGGCCACTGCGCTCCAGCCTGGGCCACAGAGCGAAACTCCGTCTCAAAAAAAAAAAAAGACAAGGTACTGATTAATACAATGAATGGATGGATGATAAAAATTTTAGTGCTTCCAAATAACTGCAAAGCTAACAACCCTGAACATTTTATGAAGGCATATTGAACCTCCAGCATCTATCAAAGCCTAAATATGTTGCTGTGCTATTACAGTGACTCTTCATTTCAATTATAGCCTCTTTTAACCAGATCTGTGAATGCTTACGCTAATGTGCCAGTTGAGTGTTACATACACACACACACATACGAAAATAGAATTATTTCTTTTGAGAATAGCAGATAAAGTAGAGAATGCCCCAATTACATGAATTAAATATCAATCAAGTCAAATGATTGTTGTTTATAATTAAAATTATAGGACATTTTAAATAAAATAGGTTTAGGCCTACAGTTTGTATCAAAGAGTACAAAAGAAACAGATTTCCCCAAGAGACAAAACTCTTCTTAGAACATTTTAAAATTTCTTTTAAAACAGCTAGACTCAGAGATTTGCTCCTGTGAAAGTAGTAGCCTTTATGATTGATGCCCAAGTCTCTCCTCCATTCTTTTCTTCCATTCTCCCTCCGTAAACATTATTTAGCAACCTACTCTGTGCTAGGCACTATGCTAAGTACAAATAATACAGGAGTGGGCAAGTCTAGATTGACTCCCCTTCTTAAAGGTACTTTAAATTTTATCATAAAGTTATTATAGAAAAGGTAGGAAGATATTCCAAGGTCTACTAAAATTATGGATACTTTCTTTCTCCAGGCAAAAGCATATTGTAATTATTTTCTTCTAGACAATGAGGTATAAAATGCAAAACATCATTTGCATTATTTTCAGGTTAAGAAATGAATCCTTAGGAAACCTCCTTTTTTTTTTTAATAAGATGGAAGTTTCATTTATGTTTTATCCAAAGTTCACTTTATCAAGTTCAGTGCCAACTAACACCTCTAACACTGGCACTGGTCCTGCTCCCTGCCTGATGAATTTGTCTGCAAACATCTGAAAAGCCCTCAGCAGTGACATGACTCACTTGGCAATGGGGACTGATGAGAAGGGGTTGCCCAGGGTGCCCTGAAATCATGAACAGGTATCCATACCAAGAGAGGGGAGGTGTTCTGACCTTAAAAAAAAAGTTATTGTGTGTATTTAAAGTTCACAACATGATGTTATGGGATATGTACAAATAGTAAAATCGCTACTGTAGTGAAGCAAGTTAATATATCTGTCATCTCACATACTTTTTTGTGTTGAAAGCAGCTAAAATCTACTTATTTAACAAAAATTCCAAATACAATACAATTTTATTCCCTGTAGTCCTCATATTGTACATGAGATCTCTAGGTTTGCTCATCCGACCTCTCCTACCTGTGTGCTACTTTGTAGGCTTTCACTTCCGTCTCCTCATTTCCCCACTCTCAGTCCCTGCTAAGCACTGTTTTATTGTCTGTCTCTGTATATTTGACCCTTTGATTTCTCAAAAAGTGAGCTCATGCAGTATTTTTCTTTCTGCATCTGGCTTATTTCACTTAGCATAATGTGCTCCAGGTCCATCTATGTTATGGCAAATGGCAGAATCTGCTTCTTTTTTAAATCTAAATAATATATATGTACATGTTATTGTACTATCCTATAACATTACTCGTATATATTATTACTTTCTTTATTCATCCATTGACGGACACTTAGCTTGTTTCCATATGTTGGCCATTGTGAATAATGTTGCAATGAGCATGGGATTATAGTTATTTTTAAGAGGTGGGGATTGCATTTCCTTTGGGCATATACCCACAAGAGGGATTACTGAGTCATATAGTAGCTTTATTTTTAATTTCTTTAAGCACTTCCATACTGTTTTCCATAATGGCTGTATCAATCTACCTTCCCACCAACAGTATGCTAGGGTTCCCTTTTCTTCACACCCTCACCAACATTTATTAACTCTCATATCCTTTGATAACAGCCATTTTAAAGGATATGAGGTGGTGTCTACTGGTGGCTTGAATTTGCAGTTCCTTGATAATTAGTGATGCTGAACACCTTTTTATATACCTATTGGCCATTTCTATGTTGTTGGTGAGAAATGTCTATTTAAGTCTTTGCCCATTTTTTAATTGAATTGGTTTTCTGCTATTTAATTATAAGAGGTTTTTGTGCTTTTCAGATATTAACCCCTTATCATATCTGGTTTGCAAATACTTTTCTCTGGCTAATAGGTTGCCTTTTCATTTTGTTGATTGTTTTCTTTGCTGTGCAGAAACTTGTTAGTTAATGTAATCCCATTAATTTATTTTGGCATTTGTACTCTGAGCTTTTGGTGAGATGGCCAGAAAAAAATCATTACCAAGGCCAACATCAAGGAGAGTTTCCCTCATGTTCTCTTATAGGAGTTTTATGATTTCAGATCTTATATTTACGTCTTTTATCCATTTTGAGTTGAAGTTTGTGTGTAGTTCAGATGAGGGTCCAATTTTATTCTTTTGCATGTAGAAATCCATTTTTTTAGTACTATTTATTGAAGTTACTATTCTTTCCCCATGTGACCTCTTTTATTGCTTTTCTTAGGGAAGAAATTTTGGTCTTAGTGGAATTAAATCACTACCCAATTGTAACGAATTTAGGATACTGATAGGCAATTTTCTCCCTATTATTTTGTGGTAACTTAAAAGGCGAACAAACAAGCACAACCATGCAAAGCAAAAAGAAACTCAGTTTCTTTAGGGATTTATAGTTGTACTATATTTTTTATCCTCATTAGATATTTATACCATTTCTAGGAAGGGTCATCATTCTTGACATACACTGTTTAAGTGGAATAGATAGAGGAAATGGTGGTCAATCTCATTAGTTTCCTTTGATTTAAAAAAATCAACTTTATGTGACGGTAATAGAGTTAGATCCTTTGTAAGGGATATTCTCAAGGACTGCCCTTGAAAATGACAACCTCATAGGCACTGATCCCATGTTCAGTAATGGTGATTCTGTCTTTTATTAGTCAGGGTTCTCCAGAGGGATGGAACCAACAGTATGTATGCATATATAAAAGGGAGTTTATTAGGGACAATTGAGAGTTGGTTCACACAATTATAAAGCAAAGTGTCTAGAAGCTGCGGAAAGAGAGAAGCTGATAGTGGCTCAGCCCAAGTCTGAAAGCCTCAAAACCAGGGAAGCTGACAGTGCACCCTTCAATCTGTGGCTGAAGGCCTGACAGCCCCCAGGAATCTCCTGGTACAAGTCCCAGAGTCCAGAGGCTGAAGAACCTGGAGACTGATGTCTAACGGAAGGAGAAGAGGAAACAAGTGTCTGGCACAGGAAGAAACAGAGAGCCAGAACACTCAATAAACAAGCTTAACCTTGCTTCTTTTGCCTGCTTTTTCTAGCTGCACTGGCAGCTTATTGGATGTACCCACCCACATTGAGGGTAGATTTTCCTCTCCCAGTCCACTGACTTGAGTGTCAGTCTCCTCTGGCAATACCCTCACAGACACACCCTGAAACAATACTTCACTAGCCATGTAGGCATCCCACAATCCAGCCAAGTTGACACCTAATATTAATCATCACATCTCCCTTGACTAAATCTGTACTATTATCTAATACTGGATTAAAGAGTATTTGTTGATTGCTCTGTTTACTTAAGGACTTCTTAGAATATTAAATATGCTAATATATAATAACTGATGTTCAAGAGGGATTACATGTTGCATTTCCTAAAATTATTTGATCACTGGGTTTTTCTTCCCATATAATTTCTTAATAACAGTGTTCTGCTGAACAATTGTTGTGAAGTTAGTTGTGATCTAGAAATGAGCACCTTCTATGTTAAAATAAGTCACCTGTCTCTGTTTCAACCAATAGTCTCAGGAGAATTGCTGTATTTAATGTAAAAAGTAATAGAATTCATGTAAAAGCAATGACTATAGCTTTGAAGTAACCATTAAAAGGATGGATACATGAACAAAGAGTAGTAAGGCAATATCTGCATCTTTGACTATTCCCCCAATCTGTTTCTGGCTAGAATGAACGTTGAGAATTGTCCAGCTGATATTCCATTGTGAACAATGATACAGTCGTACAAACAATGAGCAGGTTCTCAGAAGTTCTAGCCTCTCTCTCAATTTCTGGCTGTTGCATATCTTGCTTCCTGCCTCTAAAACATTATTTGCCTCACTTTTCACTTACCTAGCTCCTATATCAGTTCAGATATCTGCTGACACATCACTTCATTAAGGAAGACTTTTCTGACAGTTTAAATTAGGGTAGATGTTAATTCTACATGCCTCGAATATACTCTCTGCTTATGTTTACTGCAGCCTTTAAGGTTCTATGTTAAAACTGCCTATCCTTTGATTCTCCCACTAAGATATAAACTCCTTTGGGCAATGACATTATCTTGTTCGTGTGTGTGTGTGTGTGTGTGTGTGTGTGTGTGTGTGAGACAGAGACAGAGACAGAGACAGAGAGAGAGAGAGAGAGAGAGAGAGAGAGAGAGAGAGAGAGAGTTTCACTGTTCTTGCCTAAGCTAGAGTGTAATGATGCGATCTCGGCTCACTGCAACCTCCTGGGTACAAGCGATTCTTCTGCCTCAGCCTCCCAAGTAGCTGGGATTACAGGTGCCTGCCACCACGCCTGGCTAATTTTTTTGTATTTTTAGTAGAGACCGGGTTTCTCCATGTTGGCCAGGCTGTTCTTGAACTCCTGACCTCAGGTGATCTGCCCACCTTGGCCTCCCAAAGTGCTGGGATCACAGGCGTGAGCCACCACGCCTGGCCTATCCTGTTCTCTCTTATATACCCAGTACTCACCATTGTGCCTGGCATACAGAAGCTGCTTAATAAGGTTTCGGTTGTTTGTCCAAATTGTCCATTATTTACATAGCTAATTTGTGGCAGATCTAGATTGATATCGAGAGCTCTTTGCATATGGGACATTTGTTTTCTACTGCTTTGAGAAACAACTCCCTTCACAGACACACTCACCTAAACACAGTTATTAAAATCTACTCTTGAAAGTATCACATGGTTCAGATTGACAATCTTCTTTAGGGAAACATCCACAACTAATGTAAATGATTGTAAATCCTTCCACTGAAGTGTGACAGAAGTTGGCACCACATGTGGTGTTTCTGCTGCAGTGAACTTTGGCCCAGGAATGGGCCCTGATGCATTACTCATGTGGTGGAACAATAATAATACCTACGGTCCAGCCATGTGGAATGGATATGTCATGGGGGAACCGCACAACTATGTCCTCCTCCCATCTAGCAATATTATGCACAAATGTGTCCTCCTCCATAAAATATGTCTAAAACATAGCGACTTGTTCACTTATGTCAGCAGCAATGAACCATTTTGCAAGTGTTTCTAACAATGAAAAGAATTAACATTTTAAATCTTTTCACTCAAGAGTGTTTGAACTCAATTTTCATTATGTGTTGTAGTTTGTAATGTATTTGTGCTACAGAACAACGGGTCTTTCATTCTCAGCTGCAATGATGAATTATGCAAGAGTTTCTAAGTGCTTTTCTTTTCCTTAATCATTTTGGTGTTCAACTTTCAGATTGTGGTAGTATTACACACCACTGCATCTGAGAGGAGGAAAGAAGAGAATTTGACAATAGCTCCTACAGCTGTACAGAATACACTGTATACCCTCCTCAGTGAGAAAGTTTATTTGTAATTCAGATAGCATAGGCTGAACACATGATCCATTCATTGTAATTGTTCACCCCTTTTAAGTGGATTTGACGTCTGAAGACCTTAATCGCCAAGTTTCTACCTTAATCAGAGGTTGTTGATCACATGGTGTTTTAAAAAGCAATTAACATTTTAAAACTAGGAGATCTAGCCTCAAAATCCATATTTCTGTCTTCTCTTGAAAAATCCATGTATCCAGAACCAGATGCTCATGCAGCATAAAATCCATAGTGGGGTCACTACTGCCTGTCCCTTTCACTTGTAAGTATCTCTAGTCCCCACAGCCACAGGGTTCTACCTTTTATGTTACCTCTTTGGATCTCTTGGCATTGAGTTCTTAACATCTAGATGAAATATTTCTGTTTATATAAATAATAATAACTTTGTCAATCAATTAAATGTGTCTAAACAAAATCTACTTTCAAGATTAATAATTATTGAGTTCTTTCATCTTTAAGTGCTGGGAGGTATTTTGTACAAGTAGGATGATATTAAAACCAGAACAAGTGAGCTTTTGGCCAATATTATTTTGTGTTCGACTCAGTTTAGAGCAGTAAGAGTTTATTGAACATCTATGAAGCCCTGGGGATGTAGCCATCTGCTTTTGAGAAACTTACACTTCTTTTTCTGCCTATAATCAGTCAACTCTCTACAAACCAGTAACAGGACTGTAGATTTGGGGTAAGCAAGGCTACAATCTGTTAAATAAAACAGAATTGGAAAATTGAACTTCTTTTAGACATCTATTTAGAATTGTGTTAGTTCATAAATAACGATCATAGACTTTTTATCAAAATTAAAGGAAACATAAATCCTTAGTCATATTCTTTCATTTGGGGGAAGTAAAAGGTGTTTTGTGAGTAAGTACTTTTCTTCTTAGGGAAAAAAAAGAATCTTTGAAAAGTAAGGTTCGTTTGTTCTCTCATCGAGCATAATCACAGAAAGTAGGTCATTGCTTCCCTCACCAAATTAACTAAATATGTTAGCCCTTGAACTTTAAATAAAAGTCATATTTTAATGCTAGAATGGCCATGGTTTTCTTCATCTATTCCCTAGCTGTTCACAAGTTCTTTGACCAGCTTTATTGCTTTCAAATTGCTTCACAGTGTTTCATCTCTCCTACTGTCAAGGCTGAAGAACACAGAAATTTGCCAATTCCTGACACCAGCTCCCCTGCCTATGGCCATCTGCACTTTTACTTTAGAATTTTTCATTAGTTTGATCTGATTTTCTACAATTGTGCCACCATGTAAAATGGATCCTGAATGGGTAGACAAAGTTGTAAGTCAATTATATTTTTCCTCCAGACCTGCTTATTTTTTTTAAATACAAATACCTGAAAATTGTATATTGTTGAACTGAATGTTAATGCATTCTCTCCTGTTTCTCAGTGTTTGTTATAAAACTTTATCAAGTGGCAGCACGAAACCACAAAAACTTTTGCACAGTTTTCCAATAAAGTACAATAATCTAATAAACCAATCACATTTTCTAAAATCAAGTTCAAAACAATACCTGGAAGTACTTTTTTTTTCATAAATTTAGAGAAGAGATCAAAAGTAAACAGGTACCATTCAAAGATGAACTTTATATAACAATAATAGATGACACTATTACTAAGGAACTTGCACAATCAACTGCAATGTTAATATCAAGTGTCAGCCTCAAAGAGAAAGCAGGAAGTTATTGGCAAAATATTTTATTAAATACAGGTCATTGTTGTACAATGGTATGAGATGTGGAAGACCAATTACTGACATCTGTAATTTTTAACATTATTCTTAATCTCCTTTAAAATTCCCATGGGCTTTATTACCAATACCTTTTCCTCATAAAATGGTACTAGTCTCATAGGTTAGTGGAAATTGTATACTTAGTAGTGTCTCTCTATAGCTATGTTGTCTCTTTTTTTAGCCTTGAACAAGCTGTAAACTAACTAAACTAATTAATATTTTTGTTCCTGAGATTGTCTCCAAATAGATACCTTCTCTCTATTCAGTGAATTTCTAAACGTTTCTGCTTTCATCATTCCACCCATGGATCTGCTTTGGCTGAGGTATCTAAGAAGTTGCACGTTATCAAATTCAACAGATCCTCCCCAGTTTTATTTTGCCTGAGGTTTCTTCAGGGATTGACCCTCTCCTTGAAACCTTTTACCCTGTGTGACACAATATCTCCTAGTTTCTCTCCCTTCCTATACTTCTTAGTTTCTTTTGTAGACTTTTCTTCTTCTGCCTATCCCTCAACTAATAAAACACATTTTATTTTAGGCCTTTCATGTGTTCATCCCTTCCTTGAGTGATCTACTGCATACTTAACCTGAACATATATGACTACGTCACTAGCTTTCAAAGCTGTATCTTCTGTCTGGATCTTTCTTTTTTGTCCCACATTCTTATGCCCAACTCTTGAATACACATTTGCATTTAGATGGACTTAAGTACTTCAAATGCAGCTCAGAATTTGCACCCAAGGCTGATCTTCCTCTTTTTTCTTTTCCATGGTGAAGAATACCTTGATATATGCAAAACACCAAGTTGAAACCTGGAACTAACTCTGATCTTCTTCTTCTTGAGTCCAATCACTTACTCCAGAAAGGTCGGAAATAGTTTTAGAGACCGCTAACTTTCTGTTCCCGTGGCCAGTTTTCTATCCCACTTGAAACAGGCCCCTCAGATGTTTCACCTGGGGAACCTAGTTCAACTTGAGCTCCTCCCACCTTCCCTCAAGAGCAAGACGATAACTTCTTGAAATGTCAATCTGTTCTTACTACCCTCACTTAAAATCTTTCATGGGCTCAATGCCTAAAACAGAAGTTTAAATTTTTTTTTAATAAAGAAAATATTGAGTGGAAACCTAAACTGATAAAAGCTAATCAGTTTTTATTTCCCACTAGGCCCTGATGTGTCTTTACTCTTCGTGTTTTGAAAACCCCGAGCCTGCAATATGAAATCCAAATTCTTAATGCAGCCAACAAGGCCCTCCCTACCTTACATGTCCCTGCCCTCACTTCCCAGTTATCCTGCTCTCCACTACGTTGATCTCTCTGTCTTTCCCAAAACTGGCTACTTTTGTTCTGGGCTACGTTGCTGTTCCACATCTTTACTGGCTGGCTGAACGTTCTTCCTCACCTTGTTCAACCAATCACATCTGGCTCATCTTTTTTTTTTTTTTTTTTTTTTGAGAGGGGGTCTCACTCTGTCGCCCAGGCTGGGGTGCAGTGGCCGGATCTCAGTTCCCTGCAAACTCCACCTCCCGGGTTTACGCCATTCTCCTGCCTCAGCCTCCCGAGTAGCTGGGACTACAGGCGCCCGCCACCACGCCCGGCTAGTTTTTTGTATTTTTTAGTAGAGACGGGGTTTCACTGTGTTAGCCAGGATGGTCTCGATCTCCAGACCTCGTGATCCGCCCGTCTCGGCCTCCCAAAGTGCTGGGATTACAGGCTTGAGCCACCGCGCCCGGCCTGGCTCATCTTTGAGATGCAATGAAACAGTCCCCTCAGAGGTATATCTCAAGGCTCCTCTTCTTCCCTAAACGTTGTCCCCACAACAGCATTTATTGGCCTGCTTCCGAGTTTTGTAGTATTTTTTATGCATCTATATGTTTTGTGTATTTCTCTATTTTATATACACATCTATTTTAGGTTGTTTATGGGTTAATCTCTCCCAGTAGACTGTGAACTCCATAAAGGCAATTGCTGTATTCTGATACCTTCATCTGGTACCTCTTACAATGATTTTAGGAATTTGCCTTTTTCTGAATATGTTACTTTTACCATTTACTCCTTTTCTTAAGATGCAAATATACTTATAATCCATTCTGAACAGTTCTGCAGTGCCTCTTATGGTTACTTTAGTTATAATATTAATAAATGGCAGCCAAGTGATTTATCTTCATAGATTTGTATTTAAAGTCTTGGAATATTTTTAGGTCAGCCATTCATTTATTTAGTTACTCAATGAGCATTAATTGAGAACCTATAGTGCACTAGGCTGAAAAGTGGAGAGAAGAGGGGATATCCATTTCCTTGTGTTAAGGTTTGCCATCCCAGTCCAAGGTGATAGCTTTCAAACTTAACAGCTTATGGATCCTTTGAAGAGAAACTAAATTTTGCTTTTAATACACTAGTCCCTAGAATAGATGGCAAATTTCAAGAAAGGAAGAATAGGCTGGGCGCGGTGGCTCACACCTGTAATCCCAGCACTTTGAGAGGCCGAGGCAGGTGGATCACCTGGAGTCAGGAATTCAAGACAAACCTGGCCAACATAGTGAAACCCAGTCTCTAATAAAAATATAAAAATCAGCCGTGTGTGATGACGAGTGCCTGTAATCCCAGCAACTCGGTAGGCTGAGGCAGGAAAATCACTTGAACCCAGGAGGCGGAGGTTGCAGTGAGCTGAGATTGCACCACTGCATTCCAGCCTGGGCAACAGAGTGAGATTGCATCTCAAAAAAATAAATAAATAAAAGAGGAAGAATAAAGCCATAAAGCCTTCACTATTCTGCTATTCTTTTTTAATGTGTTTATCATATTGAAGTCAGTGTCAGCTCAGAAGAGATGCTCATAAGATGTAAAATTATAACCAGAATTCATTTGCTGTCTAAAATTCCATAACGTCTTCTTTTATTAAGGTAACTATGAGGAGACTTTGGACTTTAGTATTTCATATATATTCCTTATATATATGAACAAAATAATTTTTATCCATTTTGGTGGGATAGTTTATGTGTCTGTCGGTTATTAGACTGGGAATTACAAAGTAATTATTATCATTATTTCCATTAAAAATCCCTGAGTTGATGATTTCAACACAAAACAAAACAAAAACCAAAAGCCCCTCTGACAAAGATTGTTCACGCCTGCCAAACCCAAACTCACATATTCACATGTTTGTGCAATAAGCATGGAAAACACTTAGCTTTTCCCAGACTGCTTTGTATTTTTAGAGAAAGGAAAGGGGAAGCTAATATTTATTTAATGTTGAATATGTGCTAGTATGGTACCAGATGCTCTCCTTTAATCCTCACAAGAAACCTTGAAACAAGAGGTATCACCTCCATTTTGCCAGTGAGAAAATAAATCTCAGGATAAAGTAGTTCGTCCCAGATTTCTCACTAGAAATCGGCAGAGCCTGATTTAGAACTCAGGGCTCCACTGTCCATCCATAATCTTTCTACTATGCAATACTGCCTCTGGTGCAAGTGCTCAAGGTCAGTAGGGGCTAATATTATCCAAGAAAATAGGCTAAAATATCCCAGCTTTTCGATGATACCACTTTAAGCCTGACCTTCTTGTTATTATTTATCCCAGGGGCACACTCTTATCTACTTACTATCATGATTCACTTTTCACTGTGTGTAGTTCATTTCTAGTTCTCTCCTAAGATTTTGAAGCCTCTTAGAATTGAGCTTCATGATGTAATATACAAAATATATAGGCCTATTAACTGGAAATCACAGTTTAAAAAATTATTTTTTCCATCAGTAAAACGAATGTGGTTTTCTTATTATATGAGAGAAAATATGGAGTGAAGAGTTTCTTCTTTTGCCTTATTTGACCGCAATGCAAAGTTATCCTTTAATTTTATGTTCTTTTTATTTATTCTATGCTTTGTGTTTATGAAGCCTTTTGGAAATATCACAACCTTTTCTGCTGAAACGTTGTGCTAGAACCCAATATTCAGGTACCATAGAAAGAGATTTGCCATCCAAATACGAGAATGCTGCCAGGAAGGTCAGTGCTACAGCAGAATGTATTAGGGCCAGGAACTAATGTACATTTTGATACTTTTATTTGAATCAAGAATTTTATATTATGATTTTATTTCAAAGCATTAAAATACATGGCAATGATTTAGCAGTGGAATCCTGTGTAGAAATTTTAAAAAATGCATCTCTTACCTGATTTCCATTATTTCTCTCCAGATCATGTTAAATAATGTTGGGTTTCCAAATATTCAGGAAGCATCTAAATATAATTCATTAGCACTTAATCACAAACTTACTATAATGCCACAAATCTACCATGAGAGTAAGATGATTACAATCTTTTCTGAGGCAAACAAAAAATATGAAAATTTCAGCTTGTACTTTTCATTGAGTTGTTGGGTGAAGGAAGACCACCATTAAACCAAATTGCAATCTGAACTAATGGAATAATGAACAGGAGGAATCAGGTTTATATTTGCATATGTCTAATTTTATGTTTCTATAAGCTTTAATTAAAAAAGCCTAAATTCACAGCCCTTTGAATTATAAATTAATAACTGAGATTTTGAAATACTTATCATATAAACAGCTTTATTATGCTCTACAGTTTCTACTAGATTCTGCTTTGAGTTCTTATCAGTTTTATTTTGTAGAACAGAGAATCACCAAAAGAGGAAACTCATTTTTGTAGTACTAGAATAGAATAAGAATAATTATCATTATTATGCAGCCAACAGACACATAAAAAATGCTCATCATCACTGGCCATCAGAGAAATGCAATCAGAACCCTGACTACGATACCATCTCACACCAGTTAGCAATGCCCCAAATCATTAAAAAGTCAGGAAATAACAGGGCTGCCTGGATGAGGATGGTGGAGAAATAGGAACACTTTTACACTGTGGTGGGATGCTAAACTAGTTCAACCATAGTGGAAGACAGTGTGGCCGATTCCTCACAGGCAATCTGAGAACTAGCAGATATCATTTTTGATGCAGCCATTTCCCAGTTACATGGGTATATACCCAAAGATCGTAAATCATTGCTGCTATAAAGACACATGCGACACGTATGTTTATGTTGCGCACTATTCACAACAGCAAAGACTTAGAACCAACCCAAATGTCCATCAGAGATAGACTGAATTAAGAAAATGTGGCACATATGCACCATGGAATACTATGCAGCCATAAAAAAGGATGAGTTCATGTCCTTTATAGGGACATGGATGAAGCTGGAAGCCATCATTCTGAGCAAACTATCACAAGGATAGAAAACCAAACACTGCATGCTCTCACTCATAGGTGGGAATTAAACAATGAGAACACTTGGACACAAGAAGGGGAACATCACACACTGGGGCATGTTGTGGGGTGGGGGCGTGGGGAAGTGATAGCATTAGGAGATATACTTAATGTAAATGATGAGTTAGTGGGTACAGCATACTAACATGGCACATGTATACATATGTAACAAACCTGCATGTTTGTAACCTAGAAATTAAAGTTTAATAATAATTAAAAAAAAAGGACAAAAAGAAAGAAAATCATCCTAGTGCTTATCCTGTCCTCTTTCCTGCTCAGCACCAATAACTTCTTGGGTGTAAAGATTTGTTTAAAGATACTGACCATCTCCCCTACTACTAATCTCCTTCCCATCTCCTCATTGCCCCATCCCCAATTCAAACAACCTGCATCTGATAATGGGCAGCAAACAGGTATTATTTTTTAGTGAACTAAGTCAAGACCAGCAAAGCATAGGCTTGCCTTATATTTGTATGTATAATATATAAATATAAATATGTATATATTTATATACATATATGTATACATATATTATTATACATAATATATACATATAAATATGTATATAAATATAAATATGTATATATTCATACTTACATCACATGATGTATCATCCATGTCATTTGATATATATAAAACTCATACTGTCTTTGCCTAAACTTCATGTTTGATGGCAGAACCAAATCTAGAACTCAGGCTGATATTTCCAGTCTAATATTTATACCCACACTATAGTGTTGCTTATGCTGGATTCAGCTAGTGATTTTTCTAGTTTGCATTGTGCATATAAATATATATATGTTGCCTCAGTATTTCTACAGGTTTTAAGGGAAATTCATTCATTCCACAAATATGTATTAAGAACTGACTATGGGCTGGAGATATAGCTAAATGCAAGATGGACAAATTCCTTGTTTCACAAGGCTTAAATTCTAGTAAGGGATACAAGCAATCAATAAGTTGACAAATCTGTAATATAGTAATAGGTATTCAAAGCAGGGCAGGGAGACAGAATATTTTGGAAAGTACTTCATGAATGCATTGTTCTGCTGTATAACTTTTTCAAATGAAAATGTGTTTGAGACATTTTGAGAGAATCTTTGTCCATTTAGTATTGCTATAACAGAATACCTGAGGCTGAGTAATTTATAAAGAAAAGAGGTCTATTTAGCTCATGGTTCTGAAGGCTGAATACAAGAAGCAAGGCACTGGCACCTGCTTGGCATCTGGCGAGGGCTTTTCATGCTGAGCCATAACATGGCAGAAAAGGTCAAAGAGCAAGCGGACATATGTGAAGAGGCAAAACCTGAGTGATGTCCTCGCTGTTTAACGATCAACTCATGCAGAAATATTCCTGCAAGAAATAATCCGGTATTCAGAGATTGAGTCTCCCAGCTCCAGCTTGGTGTTGTTTTCTCAAGTCATTCACTACCAAGGAACAACACCAAGCCCTTCATGAGAGACCCACCTCCATGATCCAAACACCTCCCACTAGGCCCCCCTTCCCAACACCACCACACTGGGGATCAAATTTCAACATGAGTTTTGGTGGGAACAAATTCAAACCACAGCAGGAAAGTATGAACAGAAAGTATGCTTTTATCCGTAGTACTTTGGACTTCATTCAGTATATTTGCACTCATGCGTGCACAGACGTATACACACACAATGTGTTGGTAAGATTGGTATGATAATGGCTTTTTCGATGCATTGTTAAAATGCCATTTTAAATAGACATTCATTACTTTTCATTATGAGTGTTGTCGTTTTCACTCTAATTTATTTCAATGACATTGTCATCTAACATTGTTAACATATTTAAGTGCTGATGAAAAATTCTTTGAAAAGCCAGTAGATAAAGAAAAAAAAAAATACAATAGAAAGACAGCAAAGGAGAAAACACACTGAATTCTCAGTACAACTGTAAAGAAGCTTTTTCCATTCCTGGGGAATTCTAGTGTGTTATAGAGAAGAAGGAAGAATCTTATGCCTCCTCTCACTCTCTTCTCTCAGGAAACAATAATAATGGCATTTAGAGCTCCTGAGTGGCCTTGAGGCAAGAAGAAAGTGTTTTCTTTTTCCTCCCCTAATTGTTTGACATATCTGAGGGTTTCTCTCTACAATTAAAAAAATATGTAAAGTCAATAATGCTAATAACTGTAATAACCAGTAATATCAAGCTCTTACTATGTTCCAGGCAGTAGGCTAAGTACTTTACATACAATTATTTCATTTAATGAAAACAAAAACTCCATGACTTAAACGTTATTATGTTTATGTTATGAGTAGGAGTCCTGAAGAGGTGAAATATCTTGCTCAAGGTCACGTATGTAATCAAGAGAGTCAGGCATGGACCCTAGCAAGTAGGTTCAGGGTCTCGAGTCTTAAACAGAAGCCATCTGTATGAGACAAACTGTGGATCAGGTTCTAAGTGAAATGTGGAAAAAATGAGCTGCAAGGTATGAAGGATGAAATGTCGGAGGCTGGTCATTGGCCATGATCCAAAGGAAAGTAGTTCAATGTGGTAAAAAGACCATGGCTTTTCCAAATACTTGTCTCCTCTTCTTGAGGGTGATCCCCATGAGCATAACAGAGAAGTTGTTGAACATAAGCACAGATTGATACAAAAAGAAACCTAATTTTTTCACTGCAGGAGTTTCTTAGATGAGACTTAGTAAAGCATTTGTAGGGCATGTTTTGGAAAGACCAGGGAAAAGCCTTACAAATATCAACCAGAATCAAAAGGGTACTTGTGGTTGGTGGATACATGGGCTTAATTACCCATGACTTTCTGGTCCTGCTTCTTCTTCTGTGTCCTGTGGCTGCTAATGCTGAGTGAAATTACTCATTTTTGCAGACACTTCTGTGATCACATATTTACTCACTCAACCAATATGGCAAGTGCTGATTTAGTGGGCCAGAATAGAAATTAAAGAGCTAATTTCTGCTGTAATAGTGCTTCTGTAATATTTCTCTGTTCCTTCCTATAATCATGTAACACATTTTATGATCGTAAATTGCATGCTATATTTGGCTCTGGCTTTCAACCAAAACCAAGAAAGAATACGTACCTGAGTTTATGCACTAGACATTCTAAGAAAGAGACAGAAAATAAACAAGTTAGCAAAGAGAGATGAAGAAAATATCTCTGAAGAGGTGGTATCTAATGTGACATGGAAAGATGAGAAGCAGAAAATAATGAAAAACAGACTAGAAGGATGGTTACCAGAGATTGGGAAGGATAGTGAGAGAGTGAGAGGGAGGTGGAGATGGCTAATGGTTACAAAAGTAATAGAAAGAATGAACAAGGCCTAGTATTTGATAGCACAACAGGGTGACTATAGTCAATAATAATTCATTTGTACATTTAAAAATAATTTTAAAAGTGTAATCCGATTATTTGTAAGACAAACTATAAATACTTGAGGGGATAGATACCCCACTTTACTCTGATATTATTACATACTGCATGCCTATATCAAAACACCTCATGTACCTCCCAAAATATACACATACTATGTACCCACGAAAATTAAAAATAAAAAATTTAAAATAATAAAATAAAATCATAGAAAAAGCTAGTCAAGAAAGCCCAGGCAAAGAAAATGGAAGGCTTGCCATTAGAAGTAGAAGAAATAGAAGGAGGTGGATTTAGTGACTCAATATAGATTAATAAGAACAAAAAACTCATTTGCAGAGCCAATAATGAATTTGGTTTTCAGAGATCTAATGCTGTGATTTCTGTTACACTTTCCTGTTTCTACGACAGTAGAATGAGAATAAAATGTACTGAAGAACCATGAGGAGGTAAAGAAAAAAACACGTAGTCAAATTTTAGCAGGTTTTTGAGATCTCCTGAGACAAACTTTATTTCCAGAGAATTAATAACTCTCTATAGAACAATGTATTAAGTAAAAAAATTTTAGGATACACAACCTATACTTATAAAAACATGTTATTTTCCAGCAGTAAATTGAGGCACTGGGGATGTTGAATGTGTTTTAAAAGCATTTTGAAATTTCAATTAAAAGTTTTATTGAAAATGTTTGTCATGACAGTGCTCCATTTAATGTTTCAGAAAAGTCATTGCTGATGTCAGTATCTATGGAAAATGTGACATAACTTTTGTTTCAGGTCAAGGACTGCAGAAATAAATTTTTACTAATGATTACTTCCTCATTTTAATGAGGTACTTTTTTAGTATTGTTACTCTGAGGGGCTGACACCTCATTACTTGGCAAATTTACATGGTTTTCAGATTTCTGACTTATAGAAAGAAGACAGTGTGAAGCCCTAATTCAGTCAGTTTCATTATGCATACAACTGATTAAAAAATAAGTCATGAGGGAACCACTAACAATGTGACTGAAACTCTGTGGTCGTCTGGTAGACTGTTGAACTAATCCAACACACACACACACACACACACACACACACACACACACACACACGGAAGTTACGTTCTCTCTAAGACTGTTATGGCAGAGCAACTTCCAGCTACTTATCCAAGTTCTATGCCATGTAGCCTGGGCTTGGGCATAGCTGTCATATGGACACTTCAGGGGCTCTGTCAGTATGGGAAGGACAAGAAGATTATGGGCTTAGGATTCCTGCTCCATGCCCATGCTAGACAAAAGCTTGTTCAGAATATTCTAGGATTCTTAAAAGAACATTGGAATGTCCCTGCATTATTCCTCAATCTTGCCTTGTGCTTCTCTGCTGGGGAAAGGGCTTATCACATGCGGACCAAAGAGGAGCACTGTCTAGGCATCGTTAGTTTCATCTCATCTCTCTTTTTTTTTTTTTTTTTGGTGGGGGCACGTCTCCAATCTCATTCTTTCTCTGCTGTCTAATTCTCTATATTCTTGCTTCTCAAGGGGAGGGTCATGAACCAGCAGCATCACCTAGGAGCTTGTTAGACATGCAGAATTTCAAGCCCCCCACCAGACTTGCTGAGTCTGAATCTTCATTTTAACAAAGCCTTACACGCACATTAAACTTTGAATCTCTCCTCTGCATTCACATATGCACAGGTTTCCCCTATCTGGCAAGGTTATCATCATACCTTGCCCCTGTTTCCTTGCTTTAATTATATTTTTCCTTTCTGTTACGGCCTTACATGTGCTACTTCAGATATTCTCTCCAGAACACTCTGCACTCTGGCTTCATGTCTACCTGTAGTGCACATGTAAGAGTCATTGCCCCTCAGTATCCTTTCTCCTTACCTCCCTGGGGATCTATCCCTCCTCCCTTTTCAGACCAGGGGCTGCATACCCTTCCCCCAGGCTACTGCATATAACCACATTAAGTCAAATAGTGCATAACATTCCTTCTGACCATGGTAACTGGTGCCCACAATGAGATTGTTTTGTGACCACTTAGAGCTAATGAGAAGTAATCAGAATTGATTGGGACTTCTGGAGAGTAAGAGTTCTTACTTTCCTTACTGTGGGGTTTCAAGATGACAGAATATAAATACTAGAGTTTCTCCTGCAATCGGTCCTGCCTTTAGACCCAGGCAGAAGTGGTTTCTGCTCTGGACCCAGGGTTATGACTTTCCTCTAGCTCTACTTCTTCACACTGGTCAAGGAATCTGAAAGGCCATGAGGGTTGAACACCCAGAACCCATGCTGTCCCCTTCTTTAGGAACCCAAGACTGTGAAATTCTCTTTCCAGTGTACTCCAGTCTTGCTTCCAATGCTTGTTCAGGGAAAATTCCTTGGGCTGTCTCTCAAGGTGCGTCTTGTTACTGGTGGTATTCATACTTCTCTGACTTGAGTGGCGGCCAGGGAAAGGTTTCTGGGAGGGGAGTGGACCGAGCTTTGTTCTGTGTGCCTTAGTGTACACATGTGTCTGTCTGTCCAAGTCGCTTTGTTATACAAGATGGAGCTGAAGGTGAAGAGAAGCAGACACCAACAGCCACCACTTTTCATTATTGTTGGAAGCTCATGAAACTTACCCATACCTCTGTTCTGGAATGTCACTGATGATGTCTTCGTTGCCACAACTGTACCTCTGTTTTCTTTCTTTCCCGCCCCTGCCCCTCCCCCACCCCGCCACTTACCCTTTCACTTTGCACTATCTGCTCCTTTAGCATTTAGAAAACTCAACTATTAAGTACTTATATTATGCAGGAGTCATAAACCAGAGTCAACCCAATCTGTTCCCACCCCCCACCTGCCCCCACCACCTTCCTGTCTCAGGTCTCTTCTTATCCTTAGGCCCTTACTATTAAAAATTGTTTTTATCAGTCGCTTCTTCTCCTTCCTCACTGAAGATGTTCTGGTTTAGTCAGTTCAGTGAATTTCAAAGTAGTCTCATTTTTCTTTAATGCTTCATCTACATAATCATGAGAATGACCTTCTACCAGGAAATTATATTCTTTTCCTACTTAATCATCAGCGGTTTCTCTCCACCTAGAGAAAACAGACAGTCCTCATCACAATCTACAAATCTCTTTATGTCTTGTCCCTTCTTGTATTTTAACAAGGAGCCTTACATGAGCATTAAACTTTGAACCTCTCCTCTACAGTCACTCATGCACAGGTTTCCCCTATCTAACAAAGCTTACATGTCCAACCTACTTCACTCAGTCAGCACATATTTATTGAGTGTCTACTTTATGACAGGTAGTATTCTAGACAGTGGAGATGCTATGGTGAACAAGCTAGGGTTCCTGCTCCTAAGAAACTACTGGGGAAATATAGTAGACAAATAAACAGATAAGCCAATAGGAAAATTAAATAATACACACACATGCACACACAAACACACATATATCACACATCACACATATATGCTGCTCAGGCCTGAAAATAGGGTTATTTGCTGAGCAGAGAGTGAGGAGCTCAGTTCAGTTGTACGGTCTAAGGAGATTTTCTACACACATGACATCTAAGCTGAGGCTTGAATGACTGGAATAGGACACTTGAAGTAGGGCCAAGTGAACTTTCTGAACAGAGCTCACAGACAGTGCACAGGCCCCAAAAGGAAGAACTACCACCCGCTCTTTGATTCTCATTGTATGCTTCAACTCAACTCCAGACGCAGTTCCCTGAGTGTGTGAGGCTATTTCAAGCCCCTTGTCTTTGAATACCCTTTCCTTCGTGCTGCCCAGTCAACTACCACTCTTCTTTCTTGTTCACACCCACCTGTTACCTGCTTTCTTAAGGCTGCCCTGTCTACTCTCCCTTGGCCAAGCAGATTGAGAGGCTCCCTCCTCTGTGTTCCCCTTTGTGTGCACAAACTTGAACCATAACCTTGTTATGGCATTGAAATTCTCTTAAAGACGGAGAACATGTTTTATCATTGTGTTTTTCCAGAGCTTTGCATACACTACACACTCAATACTTATTAAAATAGATGAAGGAAACTTTTTTGAAAAATCTCTCTTCTATTAGAATCCTTCATGCCACTCTGCCTAAGAATGTTCAGAAATGCTCTTGATTTCCTTATTTTTCTTCTTAACCAACTCTTGGTTCCTTTTTTTCCTCCCTATCTAGTCGTTTAGGTTTTCTAGGGCCTGAGTCTCATATCTTTCTATTGCAGAGATTCCTTGAATTTTCAGCACTTTCACAACCATTTCTATATTAGTGATTTAAAATCTTTTTATTCTCAGTAAGAACCTAGTGGGTTTTTTAAAAGTCTTTATTTATATTTGGTACACTTTCAGTTCTTTGTTTTATTCCTTGTACTGAACATCTGTTAAGAGAGGAAAAAACAGGGATAGTAGTCATAAAAATCAGTCAGTGTATATTTTCAAGGAATCTCTGCTATCTTCTGGTGTGATAATTTGCAAGTAACTAAGAGTCTGACGTGCTAAGTGCTTTTTAAGTGTAATATTAGTCATCCAAGTTTCACAAGACTTATAAAGTAGGTGTTTTATTATTTATACTTTACAGATGAGTCAAATGAGGCTTAAAGAGATTGGAAATTTGCCCCAACCTACCAGTGTGTGTTAGAGCCTGGATTCTAACCTGCATCTGTCTGAATCAACATTTTATCAGTAGTTCCAAAGGAACACATAAGACGTGGCTTCAACATCAAATTTTTTAATGACAACTCTGTATTTTCTCAACTTATTGTTCTGTAGCTATCTTTCAAGTAAAGCTAAGGAGAGTGCAAGAAGTCTCAAATTCCTGCAGCCATTTGATAATCGGGGGTTATGTTCAATCTTTTACTATCTTGCTTAGTCTCCTCGATGAACGAGTATCTATCAAATACAACTTCTCTGAATCCACCTGCAATATTTTTGTATTTCTTGCATACACAAAATCATTTTACAAATGTAAAGGGCAAGAATAAAACTCAGGGTTTGGTAGAATTTTTGCTATGTAAGTTAGGAGGTGGAAATTTGAAATTCACTAAGAATGCTGAGAGAGGTACATTTTGTAAATCAAACAATGTCACAATCAGGCTCCAGGTAAACCAAGTGGCTTCTTCTAGTTGATGTTTTTGAGATTAAGCATGCTTTTCCTAGAGAGCTACACTAAGACATGACAACAATCAGATTCCTTGGCTGATTAAACACTTAGTGAACACTGAAATAGACATCACACCTCTTTCACTCAAGGCAAGACAGATGTCCATGTGGGAGCTCAACAGCAGTCATCCTTTCTGCAGAAAGGGAAATAAACACCTGATCACTATAGTAATTCATTATCAGAACAGAAACCCAGGAGCTGAGCACATTGCACAGTCCTTAGCAAGTAGTAAATAGCCAATTGTGACTTCAGTGGCAAGTCACTCCACAGTCACTCAAAATCTTTTGATTTCTGAAGAAATAGTGTTGATCAATTTGGTCTGTGAATTTAAAAAGCAGGTGAACTCTGTAGTGATGAATTCTTATGACTACAAATAGCAAAGTGGGTTCACACAACAATGGATTGGAGAGTGGTTATTCAGTTCTGTGTTGTCCCAGGCTTTGTGGAGGAGGTTGCAAGAATGATTCTATATTTGCCAAGTAAAGAATAATGCAAGCTATCCTCATGTCCAAGTTTAGATCTGACTTTCTTCTTTAAAACAGAGTTTCACATGGCTATGAGGGGATATTTGGGGAAGCTCTGGAATTAGGCTACCTGGGCCAGAATCTTGACTTTGGACAAACAATTCTGTTGCTTTCTTCACCTTTAAAATGAAGATGTCAAAAGTGCCTGTTTTATAGGATATGGGGGAGTATTAGACTAAAAGATTCATCCAAAGAAGATAAAGGGCTTCCATACAGTGCCTGGCACTTAGTCGTACCCAATGTATGCTACTTTCCCATGATTGTACTACCTAGTGAAATGTAAGTAATCTGGCTTTGCCTCAAATCACGTTTTAAAATAGTGCAATTGATGACCATTGTATTCCACGTATAGTAAACACTTAGACATTAACCTAGCTATGTATCAGGGCACAAAGAGAAGTATACTGGATCCAGTGTGTATGTTCCCATCACCTAGATTTCCTTGGCATCGCCTGTCTACCTACATGTACTCTTTTCCTACTGCCATAAAGGTCATCACAGTAATCACCTCATTTCCAAAAAGCATCAGTTGTTTCTGCCTCCTCTAAGAGGAGATGAGCCATTAGAACTCATTTCCAGCACCTAGGTCCAATCTAACAGGACCTATGGGGGCCTAGGTTTGTCCACTGACTGCCCAAAGGGGCTTGGCAATGCACTTTGGTTTTATGAGAGTTAATGCCCTGTAGGTGAACTTTGACTAATGAAAGAGAGAAAGGAAGAGTAAATAGAAGAAATCACTCATCTTTTTTTTCCCAGAGGGCCTGGTCTGAGATACAATGGCTCCATGTGGAACCACTGTATTAGTGAAAAATCACCTAGTATTTGGTTCACTCTTTTCCTACCTCATTTCACTTTCTCTTTTACTCTTGCTTCCTTGGCACTGTAGTCGTCAATAAAGTGCCAGTAGGTTAGTTTCGCCTGAAGACACTGTTTTCTAGGGATTCAGTGACAAGAGGCAATAAACGTTTTCCCATGATACATAATATTTTAATAGCAACTTTAAAACAGTGTGGTATTGACTACATTATTGCCACAGCAACATAGAAGACTGAGGGATGTATTCCTCAAGAAGGAAGGAAGTGTCAGATTTTTTTAAAGGATGGATTAGGTTTATGAAAGATCAATAAAGATGGACAAAAGAAGCAGAAAGAACAAATTGAGTTAAGGCAAAGATGTATGCATGAATGCAAACGTACTGTAAAGGGTCCCCTATGACTGAAGTGGAGGGTATGTGGAGGCATTGGGATAGGTAAGTTAGAAAAGGATGCATGACTCAGGTTGCGAAGGGCACTGGATGGTATGGTGTTATACTTTGGTTACACTCTAAGCAGAAGGAAGCTTTCAAAGATTTTGAGTAAGGAGGTGATATGATCATATGTAAGATACTGGAGGCAAGCAGCCCACTTAGGTGGCTACTTGCAACAGTCCACATATGAGAAGGCAAGAGCCCAAACTAATAAAGAGGAAAAACTAGAAAGTGAAGAATAAATGCTAAAGATACTGTGGAGGCAGAATCAAGAAGACTTGGAAAATTTTGCATGTGGAGTAAGGCATTGGGATCAATGATAATGTTCATTTATTAGTTATAGAAGAGAGGAAGACATAATTTTGAGGAAGAAGTTAATTTTATAATAATGTAGTTAATTTTCCAATGAACATCTGGGTAAAATTACTAAAAATATTTGAAAACAGATCCAGAACTAAAGAATGTTGCTACCTTTTGGATAGAAGACTCACATTCACTAATAATAGATTTCAAGACATTGTAGAATAATGAAATTTATAAATACAAATTCCTCATGAAGTCCAACCATCTATCCCTGAAAAAGTGCATAAAAGATAATGGGAAGCTCTAATAAACTTGAATAAGGATGACTACTTATGCAATGAGCAGTAGAGAACAAAAAACTGGACTGAGATGTAAGCTTATTAGTTCACTCTAACTTGAACATCTGAGTAGAGATGTTAGATAACACAGGAGTCAGATATAGGCCTCAGAAAATGACAAATTATTATGTGCTTGAGACTTTTAGGATCCTTCCTGAATATGCAAAATTGGGGCTAGTAGGAATTATTCATAAATATAAAATACATTCATATTCAGGGATAAATGAAGAAGGCAAAACAGTGGAGAAATAGACCTAAAAGTGTTTTTGGAACATAAAGATTTACTAGGAAGGAAAGAAAGCCTCACATATGTTTCTATTCCAGTAATGTGGTCCAATTTTTAGAAATAATAATAGCTGACATTTATGAAGACATTGTTATCACCTGCCAGACACTGCTGTAGGGACTTTACATGTGTCAACTCTCTTAATCCTTGCAAAATCCCGATGATAGGTTTTATTATTACCAGTTATTTTGAGATGAGGGAACTGAGGCACACTAAGGACACAGATCACATGAGTGATGAGCCGGCTGGAATGAGGCCGTGCTATGTCAGTGCTCCAGCATTTAACCACTGTGCCATTTAACCTCCTTAGCCCTGTAAGAATAGTAATGATATTTTTCATATTTGTATAGCAATTTATAATTCTTGATGCATTATTTCATATTGATGTACAACAAACCTATACTTGGAAAGGACAAAGTATTATTCGGAAATAGAGGCTCAGGAAGTTTGTGTTCTGCAAGGTTATATAAGCTATTTTACAGCTTTTCTCTGACAGGAGCTTACTTTGAAGGTAAATAATATCAAGCTTAGAAAATACTTAGATGAGTAGAGAAGATAAAAAATACAAAGGTAAGCAACCAGAATGTGACATGGGAAATGAAAATTTTACTTCCTACAATGAGCATTAGCCCTAGCAACTTCCTTAGGGTCTGTTACTGGGGAGGGAGAGCCCCGACTGCCAGACTTCTCCATTGAACATGTGTCCTCCCTCTACTGCTTGCAGGAAAATAAATGTACTCTATGAGATTAAATTAAGGTAAAGAAGACTGCAAATCATTTTACCCAAAGCCTACTAAGACACAGTGGACAACTCTTTTATGCCTCACTGCCCTGTGTAATCTGGCCTTCAGTGTGCTCAGAAAATAGAACCATTTTCCCTTTATTTCTCCAAGAAGTTTTCTGGATAACTTTGTATGAAGATGAAAGAAAATGGCTATCCTTTTTCATAAAATGATTTAATTAATACTGTATCCTTAATGTTATTATGGTTCAGATATCACCAAACAATTGTGGATGAAGATGGAAACTCATTCATTTATTCGACAAATATTTATCTCTAGTAAAGTGCGGCATTTGAGAATTGACTCTGGAACCAGATAGGGTTCAAATCCTGCCCCTGCCTTTTATTGCCTGTGAGATTGGTCCATGTCACAGTTTTCTTACCTGTAAATAGGGGCTAATAACAAATAGTACCTAGATCACAGGATTGTTATGAAAATGAGATGCCTGACACATAGATTCTATATCAGCATGAGGCTATTATCAAGGGCTGACTGTGTGTCAGGCACTGTTTTAGGGACTGGGAATAAAATAATTATCAAGATAGACAAAGCTTCTAATTTTACATAGCCTGTATTTAGTCATTCTAGTCAGAAAGATAGATAATCAGCAAGCATCAAGTTCAGTATACATAACTATGGTTTCAAGTTGTGATCTAAATTGCATAATGGTTGCACATATTCTTATATTCAACAGTATGTTACTTAGACAGTTGTATTAGCTAACTAACACCAGTTTTCAAGCAACATCCATATCTCTTATAATCATTGCAAGTATTTATTAGCTCAGCAGTTACTAGGCACATATTATTTGGAATCCTCCTCCAAATTCAGAAGGATAAGAAACTGAGATTCAGATAAATTCAATAACTTGGTAAGTGGTGGAGGTAAAATCTAAATCCATGTTTGTCTCATTTTGAAGTCCATGCTCTTTAATTGCTCTGTACTGCCTTACAACCATGAGATGTGATGGAACACAAATTATACCCTTTTCCAGCTGAGGAAAGTGACTCAGATTATCTTGGGGCAAGGTCACATAGCGTAGGAAGTGAAAGAGCTGGAGTATGAATCCAGGTTCCTGGATTCCCGTTTCCATTTCTGTTTTGTTTTTTATCTATAGTAACAGAGAAAATTTCACAAATACTTGAACTGAAATACTGCCTAGATGTTCAAAGCACTCAAACTTTACTGTTACTGTTCATATTATTTTATGACTTAAATCATATATGCTTTTAAAAATTCTTATCAACTATGTGTGTGAATCATTTCTGGGGGGACAAGAAGAAGGAAATTTCCCAGAGAGACAGTTTTTAAAATAGTAGTTAAATTCTTAGACTAGCCTATGAACGCCTCCTTAACATTTAGGGGCATGGAAATACAATGTCAATGGAAGTCACCAGTTTCTAATGATTGATTAGTTCTGTTTACTTACATAAGAGGAGTTTTCTTTCTAGGACAATCTGAGTCAAAGTCATGGGACCACTGCTCAGTTGGGAGAGAAAGAATGGATGTAAACACAGAGAGGAACCACCCTGTTACTCAGTGGGTCATTCATTATTCTGAGAAGGCTCTCATTGTCCTTCTCCTGCAACAATTTCATGACAGCATTAGTGTAGATGTTTCTGACTTTTGTGTGAGCGATAGTCATATACTCTACAGTTTTTAATTGCTTAAATATGGCACAACTCTTCTTATGTTAATGCAGTGATCTGTCAATTCCTCATCCCCAATCCCTCCAAAAGGGATTGTGTGTGGAAAGATTATTTGGAAATCACTTTTCAAACTAGTATTTCTCTGCTACTTCTACAGCCTCAGTGATATTGGGAAAATCTTCCAGGAGAGAGATCAACAGACAAATCAGTATCAGCAGCATTAATATAAAAAGAAATTGTGTGGTAATGACACAAACTATCCTTGTAAGGCTCTTAAATTGGCCAGAAATCTTCTGCATTACGTGGTTTACCTTTTGGCAATACAAACAAGTATATCCAAATGAGTCCCAGAGCTCTTTTATGTTTCAAAACTTTTACTTTCATCTACCCACCAGTGAAAATAAAAGGGACTTTTCTTAGTTTAATTTCTTCTTTGGAATCCTAAAGCATTCCCCTAAAGTATTTTGATCCACACAAACTTTATGAAATCACTTTTCCCCTTTTACTAAATGGTTTCTTTTAACCACTTATACAAAACATTTATTTAAAAATATACAGTATCATGGTTTCTAGTGTATTGGCACATTGAGGATTCCAGAAGGAAGCCTTATATTAAATATTATCATGCTATGGTAGAAAGAACACTGGATCAAGAGCCCAGTTCATCCACTAAGAAGATTCATCTAACTCCTTTGAGTGCCATTTTGTCGTACTGCTTCATACATTGTTGTATGTTGCATGTGTCAGGGCTTAGAACAAGATACTCTGGAGTATGGTGCCTTGGCCTGCTGAGTAATTCAAACTGAAGGACAATGGGAGAGCCTCTGAAGCAATGCCTCCCTGACCTTCCTTGTCCTTCTTTACCCTCTTTCCATTCTCCCCAAAGTAGGTCATAGAAGCTTGAATTCCTCTCCCTAAAGCAAACCATAAAGCCTAGAAAGGTCACTTTCTTTCTCACCTTCCCCTGCTTTTCTGTGTGAACATAGTCATGAACGAATTCTTGGACCTACCTGGCCTAAAAGTAGGTCTTAAGACCTTCATTCTGGAGGAGTTCTTTCCCAGACTTAGGAGAAAGGAGATGCTCTACAGAGAGGTCAAGAAGAATCTGAACAAACAGGCCTTTTTGTTCAACCATATTTGTACATCACTGTATGTTCTTCATCAAACCCTAGCCACAAAAAAAAAAAAAAAAAAACCTGTTTATTCTTCCTGTATCCCTGTTTTCTTTTATTTCTGGGTCTTTAGGTCTTCATTTCTGAAGGCTCCTGCTAATTCGTCTTTTATTATAGGAGTGTCAGCTATAATCCTTGTGATGGGCAGGTGGAAGGTATTCTTTTTCTCTCCTCCACGTATGAATAAATATATATTGCATGAAATTACAAAATAAAGGTACTCTTAAGAAATTCTAAGTAACCTTTCAAAGATAAGAATCTCTCTTCACATTGTATCCTAGTGTCTCCCTAATCTCCTTCATGTGTATCTATAAATGGCTCTGGCATCATTACAAATTGACCAGCAGGCCACTGTCTAGATAATTAGTATATTATTAATCTCCTGCAAAATTGAGTGGAATAGGAGAAAATCTCTTTTATAGATTTAGATAATACCTATTTTGTAGGTATAAAATAGGTATTTGCCCCTACATAAAATAACTTTCTTATAATAACAACAAAATTCACTAATTAGGTATCCTCAAGAAGTTAGTGCTTCAAAATGATACGAAAAGTTTAAAATAATTTAGTTGCATAGAATAATTAATATGAATAGTATCTTTGGTTTTAGTCTTAAACATATTTGATATTTTGTCTTTTCTTACATATACTGAAAGTATTTTCGTCATGTTTATTATAAAAAGCTTGATTTATTACATCTGGTCTTTAAACGTAGACTTTGATCTTAACAATGTAAAATTGCCAGTGCCCATACCGTTAAAGGGAAATTGATTACTCAATTCTAGGATGCCTGAAAGTAAGAATAACATATATTTGTTGGGCAGCATTTAAAACTCCTCTAGAGGAATCTTAGTAACTTTAAAAAGCTAATATATGTAATTAAGATAAACTATGTCCTTCTTACTGGCAACATCAGTCCTTAGGATGACCTCCTAAGAACACGAACTTAGAATTTAGGGTGACACATTACCTCAATCTCTTTTGCCTGGGGATAATTTCATTTCCCAGAAAGCTAGTGAAATCTGCAGGCGTGTGTTTATTTAATACGGACTCTATGACTTTAAGCCCTGACTTTAGTAATTCATACTTTTTTTCTGAAATGGAAAGTGGGAAATCACTGTCACAGTTTTCCAGTTAATTGCTCTTTTTCAGCAATGGCCACACACGTCTGGATGTGTGTCATTACCCTAGGTATTGTGTAAGAAGAAAGTCTGTAAAATATAATTGGAAAAAGATGAGAAACTGTGCTTCTTTTATTAGTGAGGTTATCACTTAAAATACCACTAACAAGTACATTTTAGCAAAACTCTCATATATTTCTAAAAAAAATTCTTTATCAATTTCTTTGATATTATCTTTTTTGGGGGGAAATTTTAAACAATGATATAAATTTTGTTTCCACTAAAATCTGATATACAAAAGGAATCTAGTATTTGCCATTCAGTCATGCATGCAAGCTATGTTCAGCAAACATTTACTGTATCCCAGACACCATGCTTGCAGCTAGGAAAATAATAGTGAAGAAACACAAACACAGGCCCTGGCCTCCTAGAACTTAACTGAAAAGCAAACATGAATTCTTCACTTTTTTTTTTTTTTTTTTTTGAGATGGAGCTTCACTCTAGTTGCCCAGGATGGAGTGCAATGGCATGATCTCAGCTCACTGCAACCTCCGCCTCCTGGGCTCAAGTGATTCTCCTCCCTCAGCCTCCCCAGTAGCTGGGATGACAAGTGCCTGCCACCACGCCCAGCTGATTTTTGTATTTTTAGTAGAGACGGGGTTTCGCCATGTAGGCCAGGCTGCTCTCGAACTCCTGACTTCAAGTTATCTGCCCGCTTTGGCCTCCCAAAGTGCTGGGATTATAGGTGTGAGCCACTGTGCCCAGCCAATAATTGTTGTGGAATTAAACTCTTTTTATAGACACGCTAAAGAAAGCTTTTCTGTGGAAGGGCAAAATCCAAAGGTAAAGAGGGAGGAAAGCATTTGAGGTACAACATTTCATTTCTTCAGTGGAAGAAAGCTGAGAAAATTCCAAGAACTAAAATAGGTCCTCTGGAGCAGCGCAAATTATTAAAAAGACTCTTGATGAGAATGGAGAGATAGGAAGAAACTCAAGAGACCACGGAAGGGCTTATTGGCCAAATATGGATTTCAGCTTTACCCTGAGAACAAAGGAAAGCTATTTAAGAATTTTAAAGCAGAAGCATTGCATTTACTTTGGGGGGGGGGAACTATTTTCAATGTAAGAAATGATTTATTGAACACTAATATGGATACAGAGAGGACAGCTGAGTTACTGTAGTATTCCAGGTAAGGAATGTGGGTAGTTTGGAGTAGGGCAGCGTCAGTGCACATGGAAAGAGGAATACAGGTGAGATCTACTTAGGAGGTAAACCTGACAGCAGGGGGTGATAGATTAGATATGGGGGGAGAGAGGAGCAGAAAGAAGGATGGGTACTGGGATTTTGGCTTTCAAAATTGAGTGGCTTATGGTACCACACTCCCTGAAGTAGCAAACATTTGGGGGCTAATTTACAAGTCCAGTTTAAAACTGAGATGCATAGGTAGAAAGAAAGAGAGCTGGATATTTGCCTCTGGGGCTCAGAGAGGGACTGGGACATGGATTTAAAATTGTTAATGAATGGAGGGTAATAGAAGCAGTGACAAGGAGGAGATTGCTCAGGGAATGATATGAGGTGCTAGGGCAAGCTGAGCAGAGGAAGGACAGTGAGGCTGCAAGGACAGAAAAAGATCAGCCACAGGGAGAGGGGAGGCACTGAGAGAGTGTGGATTCTTAGATGCCAAGGGAGAGTAAATTCCAAGGCATGATCAGTGAACTTTTCTGTCGAAATTGCATCCAGCTCATCACCTTTTTCCAGCTCTTTGCCTACGGGAACATGGGAACATCTACTTACTGGCCCACTGTGGGTAGATGTGACCATGTGTTTAGGTTTGGCAAAAGACTTGTGAGCAGAAATGATGTGGGTTGATTCTGGGAAGAGTTTATAATTGCCTATGTAGAGTTTACCAGAGTTGTCCCTCTATGAAGACACCAGTGTTCAAAATGAAGGCTGCTCAGACGGTCTAAGTCCTTGAGTGATTAAGAGAAAGTTCTCCCACTACTTCTCAATAGACAGGTAAATTGAGCAAGAGAGAAATATCTTATGTCCTGAGCCTGAGATTTTGTAAGTTTTTTGTTTGTTGCTTTTTTTTTTTAATCTGTAGCACAATTTAGACCATTCTGACAAGTTTGAACATCTGCTGATAAATTAAGAAAGATAAAGATTGAAAAAAAAAATTCATTGAATTTAGAAAAATGACCATAAGGAGAACTTGATGAAAGGAGAAGTCTGATTAGAAAGGGTTGAGGAAGGAGAAGATAAGGAAATGAACAGCAAGTGTATATGGAGAGATTCTGTCAAAACATTAATCAGTGATAGGAAGCAAAGATGATCATAGTTGCTTGAGAGAGATGTAAATGTTTGTTATTTTTGTAAAATGGGGGACACTGGAGAGATGTATGGATAGGAAGGACTCAAAGGAGAGAAAGAGGTAAAATATACTAAAAACACAAGAGATATTTGATGTTAAATATTTCTTAAAAATACGGAAAGGATATGCCTTGAGAATTGCTTAAAGTGTTAGGCAAATGTTGACGAATAAGTAATTCTTGGCTCCTTATAAAGAATCAATTATTGGAACATTAATGAATAAATAAATTAATTCTGCAATGATTAAAGAATAAACAATGATGACACTTTTGCTATATTTAATTTAATTTTTTCTTCTTTTCTGGCCCTAGTGTCATCCACAAGAAGAGATAAGCTCTGGCTTTACATTCACTAAAATAAGACCTTTCTACATTGAGAGCCGACCCTAGGCAAAACTCTCAACTATTAACTTTTATTTGGGCCACATTGTTTAGCTTTTTTCATGTTGTGAGAAATAAAAATAATGAAGATGTGTTGAAAGGATGGGGAACACATTTAGGAAGCACAATAAGTCACTAACACATGTGCACAATCAGGAAGAACTTAAGTATAGGTTAGAATATAACTCTTAGTACAATCCTCTATAATGCAGACTTCATGAAACCATAGATTTGTGTTTATTTTCTTCAATGCAATATAGCTAGCTCTTAGAAAAGTCCCTGGCACACAGTAAGCAGTCAATAAGTATTTGTTGAATGTGAGAATAACAGCTCACCTTGCCTTGCCTTTATAAATGGGTGTCTAATATTGCCTCATTCTGGGATCCTACCATTCCTGTGACTAGCTTTTCTCTTATTCGGTTTCCATCTCTGTCTGCCAATCACCAGCCCTCCATCCTGCTGCTCTCTGCTCCCACAGCAAACTTTTGACTGGTTTGTAGTTTCTGCTTTCTGTTTTGTCGTGGTGCTTATCCTGGTTTTGCAATACTCCAGAGTTTGTACCTCTACTTTAAGTTTTCTGCTTGCGTGGTTGATTGGTTAGTTGGTTACTATCCCATACAAAAATATTCTAATAAGACACGGCTTTCATGCTAGATTATTTTATAAGCCCACTATCTAACTGTATAGTTTTCAAATTTGCCTACAGAAAGGAAACCACTTTATATTGAACTCAACACTCAAAGACACACACATACCACACATAGACACACACACACACTCACACATATACTCACATACACATTAGAATGAACAGTTCCTGAAACAATACTTACCCTTTTTAGTTCAATGTATTCTCATTTATTCTATTGTACTCTATTCATTTCATCTGCTCAGTTCCATTCTATTTCAATTTATTGTATTTCACTTAAAAATGTTGTTAAATTGACTAGTGATCCACAAACTAGCCAAATATATTAGGTTGGTGCAAAAGCAATTGCGGTTTTTGCCGTTACTTTCAATGCAATTTAAAAAATCCTGATCTAGTTGCAGATGGCCAGTTTTGGTTTGAACATCAATTTTCCACCCAGTGATCTGTGGTCAATCATCTGTGGTGAGTTAGGGCAACGGAGTCACATAGCACCGGGCAAGGAAAATTGTATCCATGGCTCGGCTCTTTCAGGAGAAAGGAACCACGTGTGTGAGAGGCAATTCTTTCTGATGCAAGCAGATTCCTGCATTTATTTCTGCAAATAAATATTCCTCCATTCAGTTCTCCCATTATCCTTCCCCACTTAGCCCTGTTCATAAACTTACACTTGCCAACATGTCAATTGATTAATCCTTGCCATGGCAGTCCCTTTAAGTTGCATTTCCGTTTTAATATCATCTTGTTTAACTAATCTAATTGTTTTTGAGAGCAAACCATGTTTGAAACTGAATCATGTGTCTATCATAATAAAATAATAAGTGACAGCCCAGAGGCAGGTGATGTATTGGGGACACCATACCTTTCTTTATGCTTCTTCAATCATACATCTTCTAACACAGGTCCTGTAGCAAATTAAGAGATGGTCTCTTTTTCCCCAATGAGTAGCCTATACAGCACTCAACTCCAACCTAGAATGTTACATGGAGAATTTCCTGAGGAGGTAACCCTTTATGGTAGATGAACAATGGCCCCTCCAAAATGTCCTTGCCCCAATCCCTGGTATGTGTAAATATGTTACACGGCAAAAGGAACTTTGCTGTTGTGATGAAGGGTCTGTACCTTGAGATGGTGAGTGGGAAGGGGTTGATCCAGATTATCCAGGTGGCCTCAATGTGATAATGAGTCCTTCAAAGCAGAGAAGCTTTCCTGGCTGTAGTCAGTGAGAGAGATGTGATGACGGAAGGATCAGAGAAGCGACAAGAGAGCACTCAGCCTGAAGTTGCTGGCTTTGAAGAGGGAAAAGAAATCTGCCCCCAGAAATGTGGGTGGCCTCCAGAAGCTGAAAAAGGGAAGGGGATGGATTTTCCCCTAGAGCCTCCAGAAAGAAAGAAATATGATCCTGCTGACACCTAGAATTTAGCCCAGTGAGACTTGTAGCAGCCTCCTGACTGCAAAACTGTAAGACATTAAATTTGTGTGGTTTAAACTACCAAATGTGTGGTAACTTGTTGCAGCAGCAATTGAAAGCTAATACAGTTAGAATGAACATGTTAGCACCAAAAGAATGTGTAAAAATACAAGAAGCCAGCCTCATGTAGACTCCAACATCTGAGGTGGAAATTCTTATGGGGTATTGAATGAGTAACTTAAAGCATTCCTCTTCTATGTCAGAGAACGCTGGGATTTGGCCCCTTGTCAGTGAACCTCTCTGTGTCTCTGTGTTCAACCTTTTAATCTCAAGTTAGAGAATAAACCTCACTGTGGCATAACACTTATTAGGTACATGAAAAATAAGAGACAATATTACCAGGATATAAAATGTACTGCTTCTTTCTTACAGAGTTTCCAATTGTCAGAAAAATTTACTTACTCATAAAATCCCACTGATGGTGTCCACAGAACGTAACAGTATGTGAATAGATGTTAATATTTTTTAAAAGTTTTGCATTTTATTGTGCAAAATTTAAAAATGTGCAAGATATTTACATAGATAGATAGATAGATAATGAAGCCTATTATCTAAACATATTAGAAAATGAATTAGGAATATCTGCCACCCCCTTGTCTTGGGTTTCTAGATTGTGAGCTTTATAGAATATAATTAAACATTGATATTCCAATAAAGAACTTACTCACTATCTGGTATTCCAGAAACTCAGAGAAAATTATTTTTCCCGCTAAAGAGGGTGAAGTAATTGATATGTTTGTCCACACACAGACACATATATTTGTTCATTGAATGCACAAAAAGTGCTATTTTAATAGAGAGACACAAAATATTACATATTCATGGGACTTAGGGACAAAACTATGCCTTGGAAATTTTCTGGAAAGTCACATAAACTCCAGAGAAGTTGATGTAAAGACACCTAAAGATCTTCCCAAAGAGTGATCTTGGTTTTGATAGCGGCAGTTCTACCAATACAAATACAAAAGAGTCAACAAATGGACAACTCTTTAGATTACACTTATGACTCAAGTAATTCATAGGCATTCCAGCGAAAACTGCACAGAGCTCTCTCTGCTGTTACTTGCAAAAGGCTAGCACGGAAATATCTTGTGCTCATGTGAAGAGTTGGCCCATATTTCCTTGCGTGTTATCCTGAAAGCAACAAATGACAGAAAAGAGTGATGAACATCTAAGCCACAGCTTTGTGGGGGTCAATTTATGGATGATTCATCTTACGGTTAAGTAAAGCTCCAAAAAATGTAATGAAGGAAACTATGAAATTGTTACAACAACTTGGCTCACTTTCTTAATCTGGGGAAATAAAATCAATCTGACCTAAATTTACTCTGGCCCTAACATTTTACTATGATTTAAGCTATTCACTGAAATTAACTGGTAAATGGCAGAGTCAAATGTTTTCAGAAAGTTACAGGATGATAATGACTCAGGGACAAAGTGACCCAGAAAACGGATGTCACAGCAGCCCAGGTTCTGAGTGTCAATACATACTGAAACAGGACAGAGAAAAAACTCCAGGGGGATCTTTCTTCCAAGTTTGCAAATGTGGCCTTTCTTTTTCCAAGATAATGTCATACTGAGAAAAATCTGAACAAGGGGGGAATATGCTGTTTCCTATCACTCTTTCTGGTATATTTGTACTACAGGGGGCAAACATGGTGACTTTAACATACGACACAGGCCACCGAAGGCTACAAAAAAAAAAAGAAAAGAAAAAAGGAAACAAAAATCCTTTTGATTATTAAATAACAACAAGCAATAGCTTGTGTGTTTGAGTTCCCTCTCCAGCATAGGAAATCACTAGTTCTGCTCCCTCTGAGATACAGAGAAGGGGTAGAGTCTAAATTCTAACCGTAGTTAAGAGAAAAGAATTACCTCTGCATTAATGAGCAATCTGACAGCTTCCATGTGGTCAGGCAAATTTTAAGTTAGAAGGAACTTTAAGCAAGACTTCCTCATTTCATTGACCAGTTTAATGTAGGTCAAATATATATACATGTACTATAGCCAGACACTGTGGAGATTTAGGATATTTAGAGATAAGTAAAATCCAGTACTTGATCTGATGGAGTCTAAATATACTGGGGTAGGTAGTGACAATGTGGTAAGAGTTGTGTGAGAGGTAGGTATCACTCAGAGTTTTTAGCTTCAAGCAACAGCAAATGACTGTGGCAGATCCAGACTGAAGAGCAACACACCAAACTTCAGTCCCAGAATTGCTGGGAGGGGCTTAAGAATCAGGCACATGGCTTATGAAGCCAGAGCAGCAGCCAAAGCAATGCCACTGAATAGGTTCCTTGTTTCTGCTAAGACCCAGGAACCACAATTTGCATGACCAACGCCATGAGCACTGGACTCTGAACCCCAAGGCCACCACAGTCACATCCGGAACAGCATGTTGTTTGCACAGCTGCCTCTGCTCACCACAACAGTGGGTTCTCTTCTGTCCCTGCTTCTTTGTGTCATCAGTTCCTAATCCCTGGTCCCAGATAGCCATGTCTGATTGCCATTCTAAGTGCTTTGCCTCTCCCTTATCTACAAGGGCAGCTGGGACAGTAAGTCATTGGGATTTCAGCTTCTATGTTGGTTGTAACCATTGCATAAGTCAGTACAAGAAACATGGTAGGGTTAAGGAGGTCAGAAGAGACTTTCTTAAGGAAGTGATCCTGAGCCATGTGCTGAGGATGAGCTAAGGCCCCAACTTTACATAGCTGGTGATACTCACACAAGCAGGCTAAGGGGCCTCCTGTCCTTATGACATAATTAGAGGAGAGCTGGGAGTACTTTCCAGACAACAGCCACCTTCACCAGCCAGCCCTTTTGTCTGATGGTCGACACAAAACTCATTGTATGAGTCAGCAGGATCTAGAAGGTTCACTTCCTCCACAGTGGCTGACAGCTAGAAGACACAGCAGAGCATGTGGGGACCAGAAGAATCCCATAGAAGCAGAGGTGTGGGGAACTAGCAACTGTTGAAAGAATTCCCTTCCCTGGGGGAGGAGATCAATGGTTAAGAACGATTTAAATAGTCCAAAGTGCAGAGTTTGTTCTTTAGAGCCAGTAGATTAGGTAACAGGGGAAGGGATCCATAAATGCTGGAGCTGATAATCGGAAATCATAGATAGAGGTAGGGCCAGGTCTCCAAGGCCATGGGACTGAGGACTCTAGGGAGCCCAGTCCTTGGGAAGCTGTTAGAAAGGCAAGTGCAGAGCAGGGATTGGAGCTGGTAAACAGTGAGTGCTGACCTACTAGGGCTTTCATTTCGGGTACTGTCAAGGTTTCAATTGCTAGATTTAATACTTTGCCTTTCTGCAAATAAAGGCTATGGGAGCCACACCAGACTAGACCGCAGGGGGATTCTGATAACAGTACTCGTCATGCATGGCATTTAGAGAGTTTTTTAAATGTAAATGTTTTCTGGGAGAGATAAAAATGGCATTAGGTTTTAACACACACACACCTTAGAGTTAATATCTCAGTTATTTTAGGCATTGATTGTTTATCACAAACATCTACATGTACATTAATGAGTTAATGAGGTGGGGATACAATAAAGTCTTGCCTTCAAATAGGAATGTAAGGCTGCATATGTACACACACACCCACGTAAACCAATGAAACGAGATACACAATGTGTTATGAGAGGAGCAGATACAATATTATGAAATTGATTAGGAGGAAGAGAATAACTCAGATTAAGACAAACTGAGGAGGACATCTTGGTGAAGAGTGTTCTTCACTGAGCTTTGGAAAAAATGAAATCTCTGAACATTTAAAGATGAGGAAAGATAATTTCAGGGAGGAGAAATGCCGTGCAGAACGCCATCTGTAGGGTTGGGTAAATTAAGAATTATTTGTTTTGGAAAAAAATATAATGACATAAAGGAAAGCTAGATTCTAGTAGAGAGTTGAGGAACCTGTGACAAGGAGAAACAGAACAGCTCAGTGTGGATCATGGGATGAGTCAAGGGGAAACTTCAAAGGGAATCTGGGTGGATTAGGTGATTTGGCAGCATGACAGCCCGGGATGCATCAGGGAGGAAGGGGCAGTTGGAACAGTAGGAGAGAAAGTGCAGAAAAGGGAAAGGAAACTTTTTCTTTGTCACTCAGAATGACATGGCAGATGTCATTCTGCTATCTACTTACTTTAGATGAATCCTTCTGTTATGTTTCTGAACCCAGACCCAGCCAGGACTTGTCTCTATTCGTTTTCTGGGCTGTGTCTAACAGGAAATAACAGTCTAGAGAGAGATGCTGTATGAGCAAATGGAGAAACACATTTGTTTTTAACATTCTCTGTTGCTGATTTTGGGAAAAAAATGTGAAACAATTATTGCACATTGCATTTTACTAAGTTTTACATTTTTTCCCCTTCTCCTTAATTTTCTCTTTCTTGAATTTTGAACAAAATAATACTGAAATACACAGAAGTAAAACACAAAACACAGAAATGGAAAGTAAAATGGAAGAAAATATCAAGAAAACTTTATTCTTACATTTTAAAGTGTTATCTTAAAAATCCAGAGCATTTTAGAAGGTGAAATGCCAAAAGGTCTCCATTATGTCTATAGCACCTTTTGAGTGACAGTCACAGTGCTGATGTAGGGGGAACTAGTTAGACACTGTCACTCACCAGGGAAGACTTTATTCACCTGTTCCACAGGGCAGTGAGGCACCCTCAGCTCTGAATCACCGAAAGAGAATCTGGTGGGGCAAGTTCCAGCTGCATGAGGATTTGTTTGCATAAATATTTTTTAGTTATTGCCAAGACTGAGGGTGCCTTCTTACTCCCTGGCAAACATTAAACCACTTTTATTTCCTTTCATAGAAATAAGATTATATTTACAGATTGTTCTTAGATATACTCACCTGATTTTTTTTTAATTGCTTTTCCACCTGCTTCCCCTTTCTTCTTAGGGTGAAACTCTAGCCATACGCCCTCTTCTGGTTTCGGGTGAGGAGCCTGAATTGTGGGTATCGTAGTTCTCTTGCCTTTTGGGGTTTCTGGTTGAGCAGCCTTGAAGCCACACCGGTAGAACTTCAAGTCCCAGGTGGCTCAGGAAGCAGGGGTGCAGTTGCCTGCCTGCATATGGAGCAAAGCGTGTTTGAAGAGTACCCGGTTTTGGTAGAGTGACTTCTATTCACTAAAACCATGTGTCTGAACTGAAGAAGCTGGGGCTCACTTCCACAAATGTAAGTGCTGCTTTTCAAAAAATAATATTCCTTTCACTATTGATATGTGCTACACACTAGGAAGTTGTATAATTTCCAGAAAAATTTAACAAACCAACTGCTTAAATCAAGTCTTGCTTTTAAATAAAGGGAAGGTAACTGTTATTCTGTGGGCTTATGGTACATGTGTTAGAATAAACCTCATGACACAGAATAGAATAATACCTTGAGACATGGTTTAGAATAAAGTAGTTTATTTTTAAAAAGCAGGAACCCATGTGGCATTAACCATCAAAGGCAAAAACAAAACAAAACACTCTGAGTTGCTTAAAATATGTAGATGGCTGAAATCCCCTAAAAAGTTTAAATATTTCAAAAAGCATACAGGCATGTTTAAAAGACTGTGTTTTGAAGTTAAATAAAGTTGCAATCAGCAGCCCCACTGCTTATTAGATTTGTGACCATTGACAAGATGTTTCACCTCACGAAGTCTCAGTTTCCTCATCTGTAAAGTGCGCATAACCTACCTCATAAGGTTAATAACATTAAATTAGCACAGTGGGTTGTACCGAATAGATAGGTGATAAATGATGGAGGGTAACTTGGCTTCATCCTAATTAAGTTTCAGTTAAGTTTGGAAAACACACCAAAGAAACAAAAAGACAAATATTGTATGATTCAACTTACATGAGGTATCTAGAGTAGTCAAATTCACAGAACTGAAACGTAGAATGGTAGTTGCCAGGGGCTTGGGGGAAGGAGAAATGAGAGTTGTTTAATGGATGTAGAGTTTCAGTTTACAAGATGAAAACACTTGGAGACTGTACAACAACGTAAATATATTTAATACTATTGAACTTACAGTTTGTAAGTGTAAACACTTACAAATAGGATGGTAAATTGTATGTTAAGTTTTTTACCACAATTAATAAAGATAGATTTTACAAATTTATTTTAAGATCAAAAGCATGTAGTGAAAATTCCAGTGCCTTCCATTTATTAAAGGTCTTCCTAATTCCCTAAAAATGTCTTAAGTCTATATTCCGTGGGTCTAATTTAGGATTGATATTAACTTATCTGTGTTAATGTCTGGTTTTTACATAGCAATTACTAGGCGATAATGATGAGTTTCAGGTATATTCTTAAAGTGATTCTTTTATGCCCCCATTAACTTAATTACATGATTATCATTTATTCATAATAGTGATTTTAATATAATTTCATGGATAGTGTACAGAATCTAGAAATTCTGAAGTCATAATTATTAGTTACAATTTGCTTAAAAGCTTTAGTTATGACTCATTTTAAAACTTAAAGCAAAATATTATTTATTCCAGTTTTCTCAACTTCCTTGTAGCTAATTTACAAATGGAATATTTTATCTGTTTGTGTTTTAGAGATAATATAAACTATTAAGGCAAAGTTTGTTAAACATCATCTTATCTTAAAATGTATTGGCTGATTTGGAGGACAAAAGACATTTTGGAATTATACTGATTTTGAACTTGAAGACATGTCTGTTGAATTTTTAGAGAATTTTTTCTTGAAAGACCACACATATGCCTAGGTGTCTATGAAGACTAAACATCTCTTATGGTATCTGGTGATAACTGAGGGTGATAACGACCAGCATTTTAGATGAGTGTGCAGAGTTTTATATGTGATATGCCATATATTAATAAATGTAAACACTATGTCAGCAAGTCCAGGATAGCATTAGAATGAAACTTGTAATTCTCCAAAGGTGGAGGAAAGCTGCAGAGGCACTGAACACAGTATGCTTCTAAAAGGGTGGCTTCTTTTTTGTTGTTGTCAAATGCTGTCTATGGTGTAGTGTCTCTGGGAAGTGTCATTTACTTGTTTGACAAAGATTTCTAGCAATCCTGCAATATACTCCCACTGGGCTGAGTTTAGAGGCTAGAAGAAACTCATGCATAGCCTTTGAGGGGATCCTTATCTACTAGCAGAGATATGTCCTCATAAATAGTTAAAGAGAGTAAGTGCTAATTCATTAGTCATTCATGCACTTCATAGAGTCACTCCACAGAAGGTGTGATGCTCAGTATCAGGGGATTAAAAACACCTTCAAAACCTTTCTTTCAACTATAATTACCGGAGATGAAATAAATAAATAAATAAATAAAAAATAAATAAACTTGAGAGATGTATATGAGTCATTAAAAAGCAGAGTGGAGTGACTTCCTAAAACACAGAAGAGACGCGTACCCAGGCTGCCAGAGGAAGGGGCAGTCACAGTGCCCCGAATTTCAAGAGGACATTGTGGGAGGTGGTGGAACTTTAGGCAGGTCTGGGGAAATGTGCAGAGCTGAGATTGGCAGGAAAAGGTAATGAAAGTATCTCATGTACAGCAGTATTTTCCAAACTTTGTGTACATTAAATGATTTTTGGGAACAGATGGACTGATCAATCAATAACATTAAGATGACAGATTGAGAATGTTTTATTTTTTGACTTACTTTCAATTCTTCAGAAATAAGTTTTGCTGTTTTTGATGTGACTTAAAGCTCTCCTAACACTTGTTTAAGTTTCCTTTATAACATTCACAGAATAAGCAATAAATGTTAGCAGGCAAAAAGTACTTGGTTTAATATGATTGCTCCTTTAAAATAACATTTATATATAGTTATTGCCTATTTATTACAATAGATATCGGTTTTTTTTCATTTATGGTACTAATAAAATTAACCTTTCAAGTATTTATCTTACTTAAAATAAGAGTGAATTTACAGGAAATATTAAGTAAAAAGTAGTTCAGGTGGCAATTGGTAGTGGAGAAATCATGATGAGGTACCAGAATGAGTGAAGTTTGGGAAACACTGAAGTAGGGGGAATATCAAGCACAAGAATTAGGAAGTGAAATTGAATGGGCTATTTTTACATGTAGCTGGAAAGAAAGGAGGGATATTGGGTATTCCATGGAGGGTATTCTAGGGGATTTTGGATGATAATGCTGGAATAAGGTTGGCTGTAGAAGCTTTAAAGGGATTTATTCTTCAGCGGCTAGATAGCAGGGGGTTCAAAACGGTTCTGACCAGGAGCTGACTGTGGAAATCCATACTTTAGGGGGTTCCTCCTGGGCATAGTGTGCAGGAGGATTGGAGCATAGGGAACATGACGCCAGGAGAGCTCTTTGGAAATAGGTTTCCATAAGCTGAACATGAATAGATGAGGAGTGGTAGGAATTAAAATGGAAAAGAAGCAGGGGATGAAGGAATCATTCGATAAAAAAGAAAACTGAATGATAATAATGACAGTGATGGCCAAGCTGCTCTTGAGTTTTTATTTATTTTATTTTATTTTTTAACTTTTATTTTATGTACAGGGGTACACTCGCAGGTTTATTACATAGGTAAACTTATGTAATGGGGGTTTGTTGTACAGATTATTTCATCACCCAGGTTTTAAGCCTGGTACCCAATAGTTATTAATCTTGATCCTCTGCCTCGTCCCACCCACCACCCTTCAACTGGCCTCAGTGTGTGTTGTTCCCCTCTATGTGTCCATGTGTTCTCATCATTTAACTCTCACTCATAAGTGAGAACACGCAGTATTTGGTTTTCTGTTTCTGTGTTATTTTGCTAAGGATAATGGCCTCCAGCTCCATCCATGTCCCCGCAAAATACATGATCTTGTTCTTTTTTATGGTTATGTAGTATTCCACGGTGTATATGTACTACATTTTCTTTATCCAGTCCATCATTGATGGGCTTCCATGTCTTTGCCATTGTGAATAGTGCTACAATGATCATACGTGTGCATATGTCTTTATAATAGGATGATTCATATTCCTTTGGGTATATACCCAGTAATGAGATTGCTGGATCGAATGGTATTTCTGTCTTTAGGACTCTGAGGAATTGCCAGACTGTCTTCCACAATGGCTGAACTAATTTACACTCTCACCAACAGCATATAAGCATTCCTTTTTCTCTACAACCTCGCCAGCATCTGTTATTTTTTGACTTTTTAGTAATAGCCATTCTGACTGGTGTTAGAAGATATCTCATTGTGGTTTTGATTTGTATTTCCTTAATGATCAGTGATGTTGAGCTTTTTTTCATATGATTGTTAGCCACATGTATGTCTTCTTTTGAAAAGAGAGCTTCCAAAGGGAAGGGTGGGCCACCATCTTTGCATTTTCCACGTCTTAGTTGTTCCAGCCTGCGGGCGTTGAAGATGCCAAGTCGACCAAAGTGGAAGTGCTATCCCAGCACAGAACAGCTGCTCTATGAAAGCATGACCATACAGGTTCTTTAAGCAGGTCCCCGATCTCATTTCTTTTCACTGGGTGGAACCTGCTAACCGGGCCCTCCAGCCACTCCCGCTAGTATTCTCCCATCTACAGAAATTTGAAAACTCCCTGGGCCAGAACTCTCAGAGGGAGGAGCGGGCTGCCATCTTTGTTGTTTAGGCATCTGGAGATTTTAAGCTTGGTGGTCTGAGAGAAGGACAGTAGCAGTGAAGGAAAAGAGAGGGAACTGTTCTCGTGGGAAAATGCAGCTTTGTATCTCAGGTGATTTGAAATTGAGAGGAGAATGGACCTTCAAGCAGAAAAGGGAAACTACGTTGTTAATCATGTGGGATTGGAATTCTGGAGCGCCATCAGGGAGGGCCAGATAAATGGAGGAGACAAATATGTTCCTTATTAAAATGACACCTAGCTCTGCTTTTCCTCCTGCTCCACTTAAGGTTCCAGGAGAAGAGAGCTGAAGAAAGAATCTTCAGGTACTCGGGAAGACAGAGGAAGGGCATGCTGACTGTTTCCTCCCAGGTTTTATTTTCTCTTTGGGGTTTTCTCTTGGTTACTATGGCCACCACCTTGCCCAGAGATAAGAGGCTTCTTTATAGGGGCCTTCCTTAGAATAAACAGAAACATCTTCATCTCCAGCCAGAACAGACATCAGGTTTAATTTCCAGGAACGGTAGAAGAGTTTTGTATGTTTTCTATTTCCAGTGGGAAAACACCTAATTTAGATATTTCCCCAATACATGTAATATGTAGTAGACACTTCAAGATAGATACTGCAAAGACTTATGTACTCACCTCCCAGTTGAAGAAATAAAATATTAAAGATTAAAAAATACCCTCCTTAATCCTATTCTCTTTTCACCGTCAGAGGTTACCACTATCCTATCTTTGTCGGTATCGCTGCAGTGTATGTTTTTATTCTTTTATTTGTTTTTTAAATGCTTTTATTCTTTCAACTGCTGTGTATGTGATGATATCCATAAACAGTCTATAATAGTGTTTTGAATGTTTGAAAATTTTATGGAAACAATAAAGTATGCATTATTCATCTGCAACTTGCTCTTTTCTCTCTGCATTATACTTTTAAGATTAATCCATGTCTATTCTTATCGCACAACTTATTTTCATGGCTGTATGGCATTTTGCTATCATAAGTAGTCTATAAAAATATTATATTACATTCCTATTTGTGTCCAAATGAAACAATTACTCTAGTGAATATTTCCAGAAACTGATTTGCTGAACCATGGGCATGTGTATCTTCAACTTTATGAGATATTGAGAAATTGCTTTCCAAAACATTTATAACACATTATATTCCCAGCCAAAATAGGAGTTCCTGTTTCTATTCTCAACCCACTTGTTTATCTCAAATGTTCTAATCAAATAATCTTTCCAGATGTAACTGAAAGCCAGATGCTTGTGGCATCTGGGAGACTCAGATATGTTTGGAACACTCCCATTTTTAAAATACAGTGCAAAATTTGATCTGAAATCACCTCTCTGTTTCTCAACCTGTGATGTTAAAGATTGACTGACTTTTCCACAGACATTTACTTTCGTATTAATCATATGACTTTTCCATTTAACAGGCACTTACTTTAGTATTAATCATACTAATCACAATAATGATAATGATAATATTGATAGTAACTATTAGTGCCAATTGAGTACTTACTTTATGCCAAATGCATTAATTATATTATATTGTTTAATTAATTTTGGGGAGGGGCAGATAATGCTATTATACCTCTTTTAGAGATGAAGAAACTGATTCCCAGGAATCCTTATGTTAATAGTAAATAGAGATTGTTCGTCTATTCCGTCTAGGACAGTTGAGAAATGATAGATGGGAGCAAACTGAGAAGAGAGACATCAAATTATTACAATCTTTAACTTTTAAAAGTTTAGACTCTGGTTACTATGTAAATAATATCAAAAGAACATACATACACACATAATAAGAGGGAGATATCAAATAAGTGCTATATTTGTACTGAGAATAATTTAGTTTTGCATAGGAAGATTGGAAAATGATTCTTATGGGTGACTAAACTTTAGTAAACTCTGGAGTCTTGACAGAGGAGATTAATGAGGCAAAAATTGGAGGCAGTAGCTCTTTAGAAAATATGGGAAAGTGGCAACTACAGAATATTTTTGAGAAAGTTAATTAATTTATTTAATCTTTAATTAAACAAATAATTTCTGACCATCTATTGAGAGGTTCTGAGGCTACATTCTGGGATACAGCAGTGAACAAACAAGATGCCATCCCTCCTCATTGATGGCAGTGCTAAGAGATGTACTTGGGGAAATGGGGGCAACAATATGAAAAGAAAAAGATTGAAAGGATAAGTCACATCCAATTTTGAAGGATTTTCAAATACCAGCCTAAGAAGTGTGCACGTTATTTCCTGAAGGCAGTGGGGAATCAATATGGGTCACTGAGACAGAAGTAGCACCATTCAATCATTTATTCAGTTAGCATGTATTTTACCTGTATTTTGCTTAGCACTGGATACATAGGGATGAAAGAGGTTATAGTGCCATGAAAGTGACAAATACACTTATAAAATTTATAATACAATGTAAGAACTGTGCCAGAGGTTTGCACAGGACAGTGATACCTAACCTAGGCTGTGGATGTGCAGTGAGGAGAGAGAGGAGAACAGTGGAAGATATTCTAAGATGGTTTTTTTGGGTAAAGAAATTTGCTTGAAAAAATCTGCCAACTTGATTTAGACATTTATAAAATAACATGTGTTTTGCTGATTTCAAAAGCATTGCATATTCATTATAGAAAATCTATGAATCACAATTATACTTACCAAGGATGCATACCTTTAAGGTTTGTGTGTGCATTAGTCTGTTCTCATGTTGCTATGAATAAATACCCAAGACTGGGTAATTTATAAAGGAAAGAGGCTTAATTGACTCACTGTTTTGCATGGCTGGGGAGACCTGAGGAAACTTACAATTATGGCAGAAGGCACCTCTTCACAGGGCAGCAGGAGAAAGAATGAGTGCCAGCAGGGAAAATGCCAGACACTTACAAAAGCATCAGATCTCATGAGAAGTCACTCACTATTACAAGAGTAGCACAGGGGAAACTGCCCCCATGATTCAATTACCTCTCATCATGTTCCTCCCACAACACATGTGGAGTATGAAGATTACAATTCAGTATGAGATTTGGGTGGGGACACAGCCAAAACCATATCATTTCACCCCTGGCCCAAATCTCATGTTCTCACATTTCAAAACACAATCATGTCTTTCCATTAGTCCCCCCACAAAGCCTTAACTCTTTCCAGCATTAACCCAAAAGTCCAAATTCAAAATCTCATCTAAGACAAGGAAAGTCCCTTCTCCCTATGAGCCTGTAAAACAAAAAACAAGTTAGTTACTCCCTAGACACAATGGGGGTACAGGCATTAGTTAAATACACTCATTTCAAATGGGAGAAATTGGCCAAAACAAAGGGCCTGTAGGCCCCATGCAAGTCTGAAATCCAGTAGGGCAGTCATTAACCCATAAAGTTCCAGAATGATCTCATTTGACTCCATGTCTCACATCCAAGTCACACTGATGCAAGAGGTGGACTCCCATGGCCGTGGGCAGCTCTAGCCCTGTGGTTTTGCAGGGTACAGCCCACTTCTAAGCTGCCTTCACAGGCTGGCATTAAGTGTTTGTGGCTTTTCCAGGCATATGGTACAAGATGTCGGTAGATCTACCATTCTTGGGTCTGGAGGACAGTAGCCCTCTTCTCACAGCTCCACTGGGCAGTGTCCCAGAGCAGACTATGTGTGGGGACTCCAATCTCACATTTCCCTTCTGCCCTGCCCCAGTAGAGGTTCTCCATGAGGGCCCCACCCCTGTTGCAAACTTCTGCCTGGATATCCGGGCATTTCCATACATCCTCTAAAATCTAGGCAGAGGTCCCCCAACCTCAATTCTTGACCTCTGCCCACCAGCAGGCTCAACACCATGTGTAAGCCACCAAGGCTTGGGGGTTGCAGTCTTTGGAGCAATGGCCTGAGCTGTACCTTGACCCCTTTTAGCCATGACTGAAGCTGAAGCAGCTGGGATACAGGAAACCATGTTCCAAAGCTGCATAGAGCAGAGCAGCCCTGGGCCCTGCCCACAAAACCATTTTTCCCTCATAGACCTCTGGGCCTGTGATGGGAGGGGCTTCCATGAAGTCTCTAACATTCCCTGGAGACATTTTCCCATTGTCTTGGTGATTAACATTTGGTTCCTCATTACTTATGCAAATTTCTGCAGCAGGCTTGAATTTCTCCCCAGAAAATGAGTTTTTCTTTTTTATCGCATCATCAGATTACACATTTTCCAAACTTTAATGCATTGCTTTCTCTTGAATGCTTTGCCACTTAGAAACTTCTTCTCCTAGATTCCCTAAATTATCTCTCTCAAGTTCAAAGTTCCACAGATCTCTAGGTCAGTGGCAGACTGCTGCCAGTCTCTTTGCTAAAGCATACCAAGAGTGACCTTTACTCTAGTTCCCTATGAGTACCTCATCTCCATCTGAGACCACCTCAGCTTCAACTTCATTGTCCATATTACTATCAGCATTTTGGTCAAAGCCATTCAGCAAGCCTCTTAAGGTGTTCCAAACTTTTTCACATTTTCTTCTCTTCTGAGCCCTCCAAGTCTCTAGGAAGTTCCAAACTTTCCCCCATTTTCCTGTCTTCTTCTGAGCCCTCCAAACTGTTCCAACCTCTGCCTGTTACCCAGTTTCAAAGTCGCTTTCACGTTTCAGGTATCCATATAGCAGCACCTCACTTATTTTACCAATTTACTGCATTAGTCCATGTTTACACTGCTATGAAGAAATACCTGAGACTGGATAATTTATAAAAGAAAAATGTTTAATTGAGTCACAGTTCTGCATGCTGGGGAGGCCTCAGGAAACTTACAATCTTGGTGGAAGACACCTCTTTACAGAGTGACAGGAGAGAGAATGAATCCTAGCAGGGGAAATACCAGACACTTATGAAAGCATCAGATCTCGTGAGAAGTTACTCACTGTCATTAGAGCAGCATGGGGGAAACTTCCCCCATGATTCAATTACCTCCCACAGGGTCCCTCCCATGACACATGGGGATTATGGGGATAACAATTCAAGATGGGATTTGGGTGGGGACACAGCCAAACCATATCAGTGTGTATATCCTGTTAACCTTTTAATGCCAATAATAGATATTATAAATGAATAATTTTTAAAAGTTATATAACACTTTTAGTTCACTTACCTGGGTATTACACAATTTTGATATCTTCGTATATTCTTCTATAATACAAGTTTAAACTTTGCTCATTTGTATGTCATAATTTAAACAATCCTTTGTTCCTTTATTGGTGAAAACACTTGTTTTTTTTCTAATATTTGTTATTGTGAATAGCACCATGTTGCACATTGTTCAAAAATCCTAGGACATATCTGATTTATTTTAAAGATAAATTTCTAGAATTTGAATTGTATGTCCTAACATATAAAAGCATTAGACCATATTATAGAGGAGAAGGAAAATCCTTTTAAAAGATTTAAAAATAGGCTGAGCACAGTGGTTCATGCCTGTAATCCCAGCACTATGGGAGACAGAAGTGGGGGGTATCACCTGAGTTCAGGAGTTTGAGACCAGGCTGGCCAAAATGGTGGAGCCCTGTCTCTACTTAAAAAAAAAAATTAACCAGACATGGGGTGCCACATGCCTGCAATCTCAGCTACTTGGGAGGCTGAGGTAGGAGAATCGCTTGAACCCAGGAGGTGGAGGTTGCTGTGAGGCGAGACTGTGCAACTGCACTCCAACCTGGGTGACACAGCAAGACTCTGTATAAAAGAAAGAAAGAAAGAAAGAAAGAAAGAAAGAAAGAAAGAAAGAGAGAGAGAGAGAGAGAGAGAGAGAGAGAGAGAGAGAGAAAGAAAGAAAGAAAGAAAGAAAGAAAGAAAGAAAGAAAGAAAGAAAGAAAGAAAAAGAAAGAAAGAGAAAGAGAAAAAATTAACAAGGGATTGAATTGATGAAACTTGCATTTTAGAAAGATTATCCTAAAAATAATTTGAAGGGCAAATAGAAAAGATCGGAGGCAGTTTACCAGGTCAGATTTACCACGAAAATCTAGGTGAGAAAATAATAAAACCTGCACAAAAGAAGTCGAATTACTAACGGAACGTGGCAGAAGATTTTAGAGATACTAATTTTGTAGAAGTTCATGGACTGGCAACAGTGACTGGGGCGGGGGGGGCCACAGGAGTTAAAACTGATTGTGGATTACCTCTCAGTTTCTGACATAGGTATCTGATTGGGTGGGTGGTGATGTCCTCATTCCTTTCAACAGGAAAGACAAGAGAAGCAGGTTTGGAAGGAAGAACAGATGAGTTGAGGTTGGCCAACTTTGACGTACCCGTGGCCATCCATGTGGAGAAATTCCTTGAGCAATGGAACAGGTCTTGGAGTCAGGAGGGCAAATGGTTTAGAGATTAACAGACGTGGAAGTCAGCAATCCTTCAGTGTAGCTATAATCATGGGTGTGGGTGACTCTCCCACGGATGTTAAGAATGGCAGCATGAGAAGTTTAGGGTGCCTATGGTGCTGCCCTCTGATAACATTAAAGTTTAATCAGAGAAAGAAACAGCCATAGAGGAGACTGAAAAGGAGAGATCAGAGAAACAAGAGAAAATCCCAATGGAAGGTAGAGTGAATAAGGACAAAGAAGGAGAACTTCTCAAGAAGGGAAAAGCTAACAGTGTCACATGTCACAGAAATGCCAAATAAAAGAGAAAAATGTCCTTTAAATGTCACTGGAAGTCTTCTCTAGAGCAGTTTCAGTAGAGTGGCAGGGATAGGCACTAGAATGTCATGATTGTACCTGTGATTCAGGAAGATGACTGTCCTCGCCATGGACAGAATGACTTAGGGAAGGAAGAGACAATACAATAATGTGGGAGACCAGTGTGGTGAAGATGGGACCAGGACCCCAGAAAGGAAATAATAAAGGCTAACCCAAGGCAGGCACCATGATATCAGAAAGAAAGCTACTAGGTAGTGGATTTATCAAGTAGATGATGATAATGTGTGAGAAAGATGATGGAGCTCAAGAAGGCTCTTCAAGAGGGCTCTAAGATTTTTGTTTAAAACGACAGAGAAGATAGTGAAACTATTCCAAAAGGCAGAGCTAAGGAGAAGAAATAGGCATTTTTGTTAATGGAGATAAGGAAGAAGAGATATACTGATGTGAGGTATATATGGAGGTGCCTGAGGGTAGGGTCGGTGTTCACATGGAGACATCAGGAAAGTGAATGCTACAGTTCTGCAGCTCTTGGGAGGGGTCTTGGTTGGGGACAAACATCATTGAGCTTTTGCATAAAAACAGGGATTTCGAATCATGGAAAAGGATGGAACGACTCAAGGAGATCACTGAAACTGAGAAGAAACAAACAACCAAAAAACCCTTGAGAAATATTTAAATAAACAGATATCACAGGAGGAGCCACCGAAGAAAACAGGGAAGAGATGATCAAAGCAATAGCAATAAAATAAGAATATTATTTCAAATGAGTTTATATTTTTTGGTAACTAGGTGAGCTATAAGAAACAAACTTTCTTTTCACAGGCTACTTGAAAAAAATAGATTGAATTATAGGTGAGGTGATGAACTGGTTTTAGGAAATTGAGATCATGACCGAATGAGACCACACCACAGATCACAGCAGGAAGAGGATCAAGGAAATCCCTTAGGATCTGGGCTTTTCCCAATTCTTGCTTTGTCCTGGAAAATATATTTTAAGAATATCTACTGTAATAATGTGATTTACTAATATGTTGTCTTTGAGTTATTTTTTTCCAGATTCTATGTTCTTTTGGTATGAAGTTGAACACCTAACTTTAATTCTACGCAATAACTTCTGACTTAGTTCCAACTGCGAGTTACAGCAAAAAGTTTATGATCAAGGCACTTGCTAGAAACAATGTTTTGACTTCATTGAAAATCCATCAGACGCAAAACTTTACACCAGACTTTCTCTTCCATTTATTTCCAATTCTAAAAAAATTATATTAATATGCAAATAAAGTAGAATTCATATATCAAAAATTAAAAATTTACTGAAATTTGTTCATTGAAACACGGCTGTAAATTTAATTATAGATCCTTGAACTAGGTGCTAAGAAAAGGCTTCTTTATCCTTTCCTAATTGAAGAGAATGGTAGCGTCTCCTACTCACTAGATTGTACTCATGTTTGGATGGATAATTTTAATAAACCGAAAAGCAGTACACATATTCTTGTTTTAGAATATCAAGTATAAAGTATCATCTTTAAGATGTGGTGCTTAATTCCTCCTTATTTTCATGAAGCTTACAAACTTACAGTGTGAATGCAATTTTATGTTTTGCCTGTAATTCAACCTATTTTTCTGTAGTCACCTGTGAAAAGTATGTTTGTTAGAGCTCACCTAACCAAAAAATATAAACTCACTTTTTCTATCATTGGCGTTTCATTCAGTTTTCCAGGTTGATCTTATAAACAAGTTGATCAATTATGTGGGAAGTGCTTTCCACTTGGACTTGGATTGAGACACAAATGTCTCAGGATGTTCAGGATGAAAAAAGATGTTTGAGATATTGTGCCAAATAGAAAGACTTGAAGATCACATTCTAAGGAATTGAGCAGGCCGGGCGCAGTGGCTCACGCCTATAATCCCAGCACTTCGGGAGGCCGAGGCAGGTGGATCACAAGGTCAGGAGATCGAGACCATCCCTGCTAACGCGGTGAAAACCCATCTCTACTAAAAATACAAAAAATTAGCCGGGCGTGGTGGTGGGTGACTGTGGTCCCAGATACTGGGGAGGCTGAGGCAGGAGAATGGCCTGAACCCGAGAGGCGGAGTTTGCCGTTAGCTGAGATCACGCCACTGCACTCCAGCCTGGGTGACAGACAAAAAAAAAAAAAAGAATTGAGCAATAAATTGAGCAATAAATTCAAGCTTCAATATGTATCCAACTATAATATTTATAAAGCTAATAAGGAGAACCCTAAAGCAATTCTTCTGTATAATTAAAAATCCAAATAATATAAAAGCATGTACATACATAAAAATTACATTTTAAAATGCAAATGGAAACATGTCTGGCTTCCTTTTTTTTTCACTTAATATATTTTAGTGATGAGCCCACATTGTTTATGAAGGTACCACTCTTTCCACTATGATTATGTAATTTTCCAGCCATTACCTATTATTACCAGAGCCACAATGATCATTTTTGCATAGAAACAGGTTGTTAAATTGAAAAAATTCATTAAGATTCCAAGAACGATTGATTTCAGATACCAGAAAGAGGTATCTGACAAAAATCCCAATTGGCAATATTTTCACAAATCTTGAGCTCCTCGCTGACTTCCAAGTTGCAGGAAAAAATAAAGGGGGAATGAACAGTGAGAGGATTTTGTGAGAATGATTTTTGAAGGACTATCCTAATCCAGAGGGCTAGGTGAAGAGACGAAGGATGCTATTGCTTCACCTCATTGCACATTCCAGGAAAGCTTGGTGTGTTTGCCTGCCTGGAAACCAGGGCTCAGGGAGGCTTTAGCTGACTTAAAAATGGGATGCATCATTCACTTCACAGGTATAGCCATTGAAAGCTTCTCAGGATCTTCCAAAGTGCATGCATGCACGCACACACCATCTTCATGATCAGCAGCAGCAGCAATAAATATTTGCTGGTTGTCGAAGCTTCCAACTTTGGAGCCATCAGTAGCAGAAGCTAGCTAGTTAGTTGGGTGATGGAAGAGGTGAGGTGGAAAAAGAGGAGATATGCACTTGTACCCCTCTTCCCCAAAGGCTGTAGACCCATGTAGTGTGGAGAGGGGAGGATCAGTCTTGCCCTGGGAGACTGGCATGCTGATGAAAATTTACAAATAATACTGCATTTTGAAACTTAAAATAACCCAGGACTTTTTCTATTTTTAATCTAAGAGTGACCAGGAGATACATGGGACCAACTGGGGAAATTTCATCAGTGGTATTTAAAAAATTTCCCCAATGAATCAATTGTTTAAAAGCACAGTGGGGACAAAACACAGTTGCACTTTGTTACATCTCACCAATTGCTCTTAAGAAGGTTACATACTTATCTTTGCTCACATATAAAGAGAGCATTCATTTTTAAACAAAGACAACATGCTAGCTATGGATTTCCAGAGCAAAGGTAGAATTAATGAATTTAGACTAGGAATAACTGAAACCGAATCAGTACTCTAGAGCTACACTTTCCAGTCAGGTAAATGTTAGCCACAAGTGCCCTTTAAACTGACGAAAATCGACAATTCAATTTCTCAGTAAAACTAGCTAGATTTCAAGTGTTCAACAGCCTCATGAAGTGTGTTCAACAGCGACATGAATGTAGCTATTGTCTACCTGATTGGATAGGACAGATATAGAACATTTCCAAAATCAAAAAGTTTTTGGTTCTCATCACAGGTAGTAAATCATTTAATTCTCATAAAATATAGTGGAAAGGGAATAATTATTATTATTACTACTTAATAGATGTAAAATTGAAGATTGGAGAGTTTTAGAAGCTCGATCAGGTTCTTTGGTTCTGGGCCACATTTTCTTTCCTCTAACACACATTCATTGACTATCAAGGCAAGTATGAAATGTGTCAACCACTTTACTCTATGTCCGAAATATAAAGAGGCATATTCTGGAATCTAGAAATTTCTAAAAGAAGGAAACTAAGCCCATCTCCATGTCATAGCTTTGATGGCAAACACAGTCTTGTATCTGTTTCTAATATTTTCCATTTTACAATCCGTAAAATTTACCTACAGAAGTTAATATAACCAAAAGACTGTGAACAAATGGAAGCAGTTTTAGATAGCATTAGTGAATTGCTAAATAACTGCACTTGTCTACATTATCCTTTCATTTTGGTAGGATTGTCGAAGAAACTATTCACTGGTTTGAATGTGCGGACATGGTTTTGAGACCAAACTTGTTTTCTGCTGGCATTTGAACCCAGAGAGCTTTTACAAATGAAGATAGATAAAATTCACAATAAAATAGTTATTCACACTAAACACCTAGGAGTGTGTGAGAATAACAGTTTTATTGGGGAAAGGAAATACAGGGGCCAATTGAAAAAACATAAAGAATAATTAGCAGTCAGTGAGGTTTGAAACTCATTTCCCCTACAGGAAGACATGGGTCCAACTGGTACAGAGATTCAGCTTCACATTTTGCATTCTTGGAGACAGAAGCTCAAAAATGGAATCTAAGGTGGTCTTAAATGCAAAACCTCAAGCGGGTAATTTGTAATCCTTGGAGTTTAGGAGTCAAAAACAAGGGACAAGGTGGGCTCTGTCCACTTCTCTCCATTGTTACAAGCACTTTCCTAGTTCAGGCTACTGCCCTCGCTCTTTGTCTCTAGTTCTGCTTCAACTTTTGCTTTCCACCTTCCTAAAATGTAAATCACGGATGAGATCATGTTATTGACTGAACTTAAACTCCTCTGTGTCTTCTTTAGGCTAAAATTGAAGTTCCTCAGTCTGTCTTGTAAGTGTATCATGACCAGCCTCTGCCTTTCTCTGCATCCTTCCCTCTTGCCCCTCCCCCATCCTTGCCTCTGCCTCTTTCCCCACTGCTATGCCTCAGTCTTACTGAACTGCTTGCTGCTTCCTGGACGAGTTCTCCTCACTCTTGTTTTTACACCATTGTGGAACATTTTCCTTTTACCTGAAGCACTGCATCCTGCTTCTCCCTACAAATTTCACTGTGGAGCATTTGAACCCAGATAACTCAACCTCCAGAACCCATTTCATAAATTCTGCATAATTAGTCCATGGGGGGAGAGACTGAGAACCCCTCTTGGCCTCTTGCATTGCATGAGCCTGCTGCTTCTTTCTTCCCTCTCTTTAATTAAAACCTCAGACTGTGTCACATACTTCTTTTGAGTGTGACCAGCTCTCATCAAGGTCTTTCTTAAATTTGATTCACCAATTCAGATGACATAGTACCACTTCTCTCCCTTTAGAATATTTTTTAAAATTAAAAGCATAATAATAGAAATCCATCCCACCAAATAACCCCTAGTCATCTTGGAAGTTTTTTTTTTTTTTTTTTTTTTTTTTTTTGGGGGGGCTTT